>NW_020174705.1:8381976-8486801 GCF_003031525.2 Neophocaena asiaeorientalis asiaeorientalis
GCTACGTAGCACAGGGAGATCAGCTCTGTGCTTTGTGACCACCTAGAGGGGTGGGATAGGGAGGGTGGGAGGGAGACACCAGAGGGAGGAGATATGGTGATATATGTATATGTGTAGCTGATTCACTTTGTCATACAGCAGAAACTAACACACCATTGTAAAGCAATTATACTGTAATAAAGATGAAAAAAGAAAAGAAAAATTCTTTGGGAAAAAAAAAAAAAGCAACAGCCTCAATTAGAGATCATGATATGTGGAATCAAAAGAACTAGGGTTGGGCTTCCCTGGTGGCGCAGTGGTTGAGAGTCCGCCTGCCGATGCAGGAGACACGGGTTCGTGCCCTGGTCCGGGAGGATCCCACATGCCGCGGAGCAGCTGCGCCCGTGAGCCATGGCCGCTGAGCCTGCGCGTCCGGAGCCTGTGCTCCGCAACGGAAGAGGCCACAACAGTGAGAGGTCCGTGTACCGCAAAAAAACCCAAAATAAACAAACAAAAAAAAACAAGAACTAGGGTTTGGGTCCTGATTCTATCCAGTCTGTTTTAGCTTCCTGCCCTTGGGTGAGTCATTTATCAATGCCTTTTTTTTTTGAGGCAGAGAGAGCAGTACTCAGTTTTTTGACTGCGTGGGGGTCAGCGCCCCTAACCCTGGCATTGTCGGAAGGTCAACTGTACTGACAACGAACAATTTGAAATACAAATTGTCAAATGAGGAAGGCAAGTTGCAGAACAGTGTATAGAGATGACCACCACGTGTGAGTGAGTGGTATATTCATTTACTGATTGAGAACACTTAAGGTGCCAGGCACAAGGGACACAGCAGTGAACAAAACAAGTCCTGGTTCCATGATGTTTACAGTCTGATGGAGAAACACAGATAATACACATGACAAAAGGTTACATATCAGGTTGCAATAAGATACAGGTCCCATTGTAATGCTTGAATTTGGCTGAACCACGTGAAATCGCCAATATGCGACCACTTTGACCTATAACAAGGTAATTTCATAAGGTCTAACTTAATACATACACAGACAAAATGATGTAAAAGAAACGGACAGTGGTTCCTCCAGGAAGGCAGATTAAGGAAGGGAAATGCTTGCTCTATCCATGGTGGGCTAATTTTTTTTATCACATGCATGTACTGCTTATTCAAAACAAATAAATATTTTTAAATATATAACTGTAAGAGCACAATAAAGTCGGCACACAGAGAGAGGCAAAAGGTAGATAAGGATGGAGTGAGGATTAAGAGCTAAGAGGAGGCAGATTTTTTTTTTAATGCAAAAGTAACCAGGTGACAGTAGGCAGGTGACATACCATAGAAGGGTTTGCTCAGTTCGAAGCCATCAAGTGGCCATTTATTTTGATTCAACTCAGTCCCTAAGGATAGCACAATTCCTAGACACAGATCAGGAGAAGCTAGTGGAAACCGGGGAGAGACCTGGATGGGACGAGATGCAGTGGAATCCATACCTCGACTCACCAGCATACCTGCCCCAGGTGATCCTCGTGGGTCTTTCTTATCTGCACTCAATTCACCGATACAAGCACGGATTACAAAAGGCCACTTCCCATCACCACCCTCCATGTTCTCAGAGTCTCCCTTAAATGAGCAAAACCTGCCAACCTGATCTTTCCTGAAGGAAATGAATGCCAGTGTATCATTCCAGCACAGAACAGAGAAGCTAGGTCACATGGCCAGAGGCAAACCCAGCAGGAAGAGATCATATGGCACAGAGATAACCAAGAGGCAGCCAAACACATAAAGACTGGAACTGAGTTTCCTAAAGATGTCGGCCTGGCATGGAGTGACCACTTATTTTGGGCCAGTCACAGGCCCCTCTGCTCTCTCTGAGTGTCCCCTCTGAGCAGACACGTATAACTTTGAACTCAGCTCGAATTCCTGCTCTCTATGTCCTAGCTCTACGTCCTAGCTTTGTGCCCTGGGGCACACTGATCAATATCTCTGAGCCTCCATCCTCCAGGGAGATAAAATAAGGGCTACCTGGCTAGTGTCCTTATTTTATTATTAATTATCTAGCTGTTCATTTTGGTATATATGTCTAGCTTTTTATATTACCCTGTAGGCTTATGCAAGAATAAACCCACCTACGGGAATTCCCACCTGCTTATTTTTCTGAGTCCTTTTCTGAGAACTTTCAAGATCAGAGTTTGTTCCAGAGACAAGAGTGTTTAGTCTTTAGAAGACTGAGTGCCTACCTCTGAAAATTATTGTAAAATTAAATGAGCTCATGTGTTTAAGACAGTTCCTAGCACATAGTAGGTTCTCAACAAATGCTTCCCATCATCATCATCCATCCATGAGGACCATGGATATACAGCATTAATAAGTGATGACTAAATGAAAGGGCAGACCTTGAACCCCAGGTGGTAAAGGGTCTTACCTTGTCTGTCTAGGGCTCTTACCTTGGTCCCCAGGGATGACATGTATTAACACTGAGCTAATCTCTCAGCCAGGACTGCCACTTTGCATAACTACAGGGGGTAGCATTCATACTGTATTCCATAAGCATAGTCTCCCACTGGCATCTGGAGTTGAGCAACATGGCAGCTCCCGTGTGCTAAAGTTTCAGGTTTGCTGGGTAATCACTGTAGCATTGTTTCCATGGTATCCCACCCCACCTCTTCATGGCCAGTATGCCCAGCCATTAATGCCACACTCTTCCTTGGCAACTGCCACCCCCGCAAGAAACTAGGGAGATGCCCACCTACCACTCCCCACTTTTTCTGGTTCATGAATCAATTTGAAATTATAGGGAAATATTTGTGCCTTTACTTTGAAGATGGTTCTTATCATTAATTGTAGGTAAATGTTAAACTAACTTTTTCAGTGCTAAAGTTATCTGCCCAGGGCCTTATGCTAGATAGAATTCTAGGTCTGGAGGTGAGAGGGAACTTAGAGATGCTCTAGGCTTCCGTCATTTGTTTTAAGAGAATTTGAGTCTCAGAAAGGAAAATGGACTCAACCAAGTTTGTTCAGCTCATGAGCAGCTCTTTGCTATCAGTATCTCCAGTCCACCCTTAAGTACTTAGCAAGATGCCAGGGGACCTACGATTGCCTGGGCCTCGATTCTAACAATCATTTCAAGTAAAAAGGTACTGCTGACATTAGTATCCAATCCTTCTCCTGCTGGTAGCAACATTCTACTTCCTTTCGGGAATCACTAACTCTCCCCAGTCACATTGGTGAGGGCATTAATCAAGGCAGTTGCCCTCCCCAGGTCAAGGTGGGACCGAGATAAACCAATCAGACTCATTCCCTTCATTGCAATCAGCCCATGGTCAGAGCTGATTCACCCTGGCTGTGTGCTGAAATAACTGCCCATCAGATCCTGCTTCCTAGGTCCCCAGAGAGACCGTCCTTCCTGTTCTTGCAGAGACATGCTTTTCCAGAGCATCCCTGAAACCTACCATTGAAGTATTTTTCAATCCAAGTTACCCAGAGTTGGTTTTTTCTCCCTGCTCTCCTATTGCAGAACCAGAAAGCAGGTATCTGCTTTGTGATGGGGTGGTATTCACCAAACATCCTTCAGGGCTGGCTCACCATCATGCCCTCCAAAGCCACTTAGCACCTATTGTCTGGACCACACATGTAAGTACTTAACCACCCACAATGCTATATTGCTCTGACTTTCACTGTAACACTTATCTCTGAAGACAGACAACAATCTTCCTGAAGGCCAGAGACCATATCATACTGAGAGATCTTCCATCCCAATGGATAGTGGTCAGCTATGAGGTGTGACACCACTAATTTGTTAGAATTCCAGTTCAAACAGTGGCATTTGTGATTTTGGCTTTTTTGTAAATTATAGCACATTCAAAGTCATTTCTACAATCACATCATTCTTGTGCACCTGTGTTCTGAGATGTTTTCTTGAGTGGGAAAGAAATGGAAAAGACTTCTGTTTTATGCTTTGTCTTCCATATTTTCTAATCCTGTAAAGAACAGAGCATGTGCTCAGTAATGTGTTGACTTGAATTGATTACATGACATCTTGCAAGCAATAAAATCGTATTTCTAAAAAACTTTTAAAATTCTCCCTCACCTCCTTTTCTCCTGGTTCCAGTCCCCCAAGAAAGAAAGCTTTTATTAATACAGATAACCCTCATTTATATGCTAAACTCATTTCTATTTACAGAATAATTGTAGGAAGACTAGTCATCTAGCCAAGGCTTTTAACTCAGGGATCACAAATGCAAATGTCTACAGTGGAGAGACAGTTAAAGAAACCACATAAAGCCCATTCAGTAGAGTCTAAGAGGGTGGCCATGTGGGTAGGCAGAATATCGGTCCCCAGATAATGAGGTCCACATCCTAGTCCTTGGAACCTGTGAATATGTTACCTTACATGGCAAAGGGGACTTTGCAGATGTGATTAAAGTAAGGATCCTGAAATGGGAAGATGGTCCTGGATTTTCTGGGTGGATCCAATGTAATCACAAGGGTCCTTAAAAGAATCAGAAAGGAGTAAAATGAAGAATGGAGTCAGAGAAAGAGATTTGAAGATGCTATGTTGCTGGCTTTGAATATGGAGAAAGGGGGCCACGAGCCAAGGAATGCAGGCAGCCTCTAAAAGCTGGGAAAGGCAATAGAACAGATTCACCCCTAGAGCCTCCAGAAGGAACACGGCCCTGCTGACACCTTAATTATAGCCCAGTAAGACTCATTTCAGACTTCTGACCTATAGAACTGTAAGATAACAAACTTGTGTTGTTTCAAGCCACTAAGTGCATGGTAATTTGTTAGAGAAACAGGAAACTAATACACCCAAGTATCAGCTTCAAACAACTGTTGCAGTTCTGGAATGCTGATCCAATTTGCCAGTTCTTCTAGTTTTTAAAAAGCAACTCAAATCTAGATAGTTTAATGAAAACTAATTTGACTTTTTAACACTCTGAGCCCCAGAGAATATCTGTGGGCTAGATTCAGCTCACAGGCTGCCTCTCAACCTCTTCTCTACTCCCGTGAAAGCATTCTCCTTGTGTTATCATGGAGAATGGTCATCCTGCTTCTGCCTAAACATGTCACATGATGGGAGCTGACCACTTTCGTAAGCATCATCCCAACGCCCAAGAGCTTTGATCTTTCGAAGGATCTGCTGTCTCTCTCCCACAGAATAGTCCTTTAGATGTCTGAAGACTGCTTTCACGTGGCCTCTGCCATTCTTCTTGAGACCCTTCCTGGAATCACAGTTCTCTCTGCTCACATTCCGAGTTTTCTCATGCCCTTCTAAAATGTAGTGACCAGTACCAACCAGCATCCCCCTGCATCAGGACCAAGGACTCAAAACCATGGCAGCCTCTCTTCTGTATCTTCTCAAATGCAGATAATATAAACTATGCTTCAAAATTTTCAATCTTTTCCTAGGTAAAGACATCTTGTCCAGCAAAGAGAAAATCACTCAAAGTGACCGCTATGTGGTTTGGCATACCACCCCCTCCAGCCTCGTTTCTCCTCCTGGAAATTATCAAGCTCTTGAGTCAACTTCTACTCATCCCTCGAATCTTGCTCAAGCACCACTTCCTCAAAGAAGCCCTCCCTGACCAGCTACAAATCTGGGTCAAAGTCTTCTGCTGAATGCCCTCTTCCTTTAGAACACTCTCTCCGTAAGTATGCACAGTTACTATGGCTAGCCGTTTAATGTCTGTGACCCCCACTAGATTATAAACTCTGGGGGGGTAGGGTCTAAACCTATGTTTGCTCATCATCCTCCCTGGTGCCTAGTCCAGCTAATAAATGGGTGGGTGGGTGAATGTGTGGGAGAATCTAACTTGTCAATATTCTGCCTTATTATTAACAGAAATGGAAGTTTCGGCCTACTAATGTCATTTGGTCATTTTTTTCATGGATGAATACCACCAGCTTTTCAACCTAGCACTTGTGGAATAAATTTTGTAAATGATATGCGAGACTTCAGTCCTTACGTCACTTGAATGATAACTTTATTCCACATTCTAGGTCGGTGCCTATATTTGAAGCTTGGTTTCACTGGCCTTTATGTTCTTTCCTCCTGGCTTTGGCATTTACTAATCTGTTAAGAAAACCTTGGGTCTTCAAGCAGTCAACAAACACAGCCTGAGTGGCTACTATGAGCCAAGCCCACAGGGCAGCTGAAGATAAGCAAGTGAATAAAGCATGACCCCTGCCCTTAAAACACTCACAATCTAGTAAGAGAGACAGAGACATAAATAGATGACTGTGTAACCATGTTAACTGCTATTATTAAAGAAAGCTGGGTTTTGTGGGAATAGCAGGGGTTAACTGGTGAGAATGGGACAGGAGCCCCAGACAAACGGAAAAGCATTACAAAGGCCTGGAGGTGTCTCGAGAAGTGACAAGTATTTTAAGTGGTTGAAATATAGGTGAAAGTGAAGAGAGACAAGCATAGAAGGCTATGAATGGAGGGAGTTGGGCAGCAGATTAAGTGACACAGATTTTATCCACAAGTAATGGATTATTAATAGGAGCATGACATTTGCATTTCAGAAAAAAATTCTAGTGTCTATGGGAAGATGCACGGATAGAAAGGTAAGAGGGCATTTCAAAGGGTGTTATAACAGCCCAAATGAGAAATAATTGGAGTCTTATAAAGGATAGGAGGGAAGATAGAGACAGAGAGCCATAGACTTGAAAGATCCACAATGTTTATAAAACAGACCCAAGTATAGAGACCTGTGGCATGCCACCAGAGACCTGCTTCCAGGTGACTTACTTCAAATTAGTAGTGACAAATTAGTAATGACTAGCTTACTTAAGAAAAAAAAAAAAGGACTCCCTGCTGATTCTGAAAGCACTTCAAATTTCGAGTATACTTACATTTGGGAAGTTGCTTTGCCCTGTGTACGCAGTTTGCACTAGATTAATTTGTATGCATTTAACATTGCAGCATACGCTTACTCTCAAGTGTTTTCACCTGCTCAATCATCCATTCACTATATTCCTTCAACAAACATTTACTGAGCACATACTATTTACCAGGCCCTGGTAACTGCAGGGGACGGGGAGGTAAAACAACTCTGTCACTGCTCTGAGGAAGCTCGTGGTTGATGTAGGAAATGAGCACCCATGCAGACCCTCACTCAGTAACATGGTGGGCATGCCTTGGGAAAAGGAAGCCCAGGGGGTCACAGGGGTACCTAACCCAGCCTATGATAGGGTAGGGGACAGTCAGGAAAGACCCTTTGGATATTTGAGAGCTGTTCAGCTTCTCAACTGGACGGCGGGCTTCTCACGCTGAGTGTTCCCTCCAATCACCCCATGCGATGCTCAACACACAGCTTGACAGGACAGGTTCAGACCTCTACTTCCTGCACACTGTATTTCCACACATGCATGGGAAAGCAAAGGACTCTTGCTCCAAGGATGCGCTGCATCTAGTATTTGTAAGGGGCTACAGCTATGCGCCAATCACAAACCCATTTCAGTGCACAATGCAGATGGCAGACAACAAATCATGCACCTTATGAAGGCAGGGAGCCCTCTCCTCCTTGGTCCCTGCTGGGGCCAGAGCGTCTGGCATAGCGACTATGAGATGAATAACCAAGAGGCTGGGAGTTAAGCTGAGCTGCAGTCTTGCAATAATTTCTCTCCCCCTTTGAGTGATTATGTTGCTCTCCGCCACATTAGGGCAACGTAGGTTTATGCATCTCTGACTCAACCAGAACCACGCCTGACCCCACCAGCGTCCCTTACACAAGGCAGCAGGATGGAGCTGGTCTGCCAGACGAGCCTTCCACACCTCCCCTGCTGAGTCTTCAAATATCATCAGTCATACTGGAAAATGGCCCCAGCCCACTGTTGGTTAATGGACCATGATGGGTGAACACAAATGCAGGAAGATGCCTCTTTCTGTCCTCGCAGAGGTGTTTCTGTGGGGGCAAATGAGGTTGTGTCCAGAGCCAATCATGAGCACGTACGCAAGCCCGAAGCATGCCATGAACTTCTCCTCTTTTGGCCACAAAGTAACCAGGGGAAGATGAAGAAATGGCCATCTTTAAGAGGCTCCATGAGGAAGACAGACAAGTAAATAGACAATGATCACATGCTGTTGAAAGTGCTGGGATGGCACCATCACAAGGCATCTGATGAGTCTGGGGGTCACAGAAGCTACCTGGGGGAGACAATGCCTGACGGCAGGACTAGAAATTACTTCTGCACAGGGTATGATCACCCAAGTGAATGGTCTAGAGCCAAACAGCCTAGGTTAGCATCTTGGTTCTGCCTCTTTCAAACTGCGTTAGTAGCAAGTTACTACGATTACTCTGAGAAACGTGAACGGTATCAACTCCTAGTTCATGGGGTTGTTGTGTGGACTGTGCACATAAAAGGCATGAGAACAAGCTTGGGATCCCGTGGGTGCTCGGTAAACACTGGCCATTAATTATTACCAGGGCTGGGACCAGGGCAAAGTGAATGAGATTCTTGCTTTGGGTACAAAATTTAAGGTGTCAAAAGACTCAGCACTAAAGATAAGAGTTTAATGCCACATTTTTACAAATCAAAATAAATGCAGGAAAATCCATGGTGAAAGAAATATCAGAATTTGAAATAATGACAGAATCTGGCCCTGCACTTGCCTGACCCGCCTGGCTGGCACTGAGTTCTGGTCCTGTTGGATCCTCTTTTTATTTAAAAATTCAATATATAGCTCATCATAGAATTCTTTACATTAATTTCTGTCCTTTTAAGTACTGCATTAAAATAGCATTTATTTTGATAAGTTTTTGGCGCCCCCTTGAATTCTGTACCCGAGGCGAGTGCCTCACCGGCTCACCCAGTCCTGACCCTGATGCATTTCTTTCAAATTTTTCTGTTATACTACGAATATACGTCACATTTATAATTAGAAGAAAAGGTAAGATGACAATTTTAAAGAGATGAATTGTTAAAAGGAGACTTGAGCAGGAGGCACTTCAATCAGCTTGGGAGGCAAAGCAAAACATGTGGGCCATTTCAATCACAAAACCATAAAACAGCACACGATAAAGTACCTGCTAAGTGAAACATCAGTGGATGTTGTAAGAATTCTGATCAAGGGGAGAGAAAGGAAGGCTGGTGTTTTCTAGAAAGAGTCAGAAGAGAAGGAGGTGGGGTTTGGGAGGTAGCACCAGAAGGCACACATCAATCCCATCATAGCTGACACGCCTTCCAGCCCCTGGAGAACAGCTCACCTAAATGTGGAAGGGACAGCCAGCACTTGTACACTGTGGTGGTCCAGGTCTCAGCTCCACCCTGCAGCCAGGTGAGAGGATCCTGGAGGCTGTTCAGGCTGTTCACCTGGAGGATACTTTCACAGAGGGAGTGGGCAGCCTCTGGGCCCGCTAGTGCTGAGGCTGCACGAGGGGAACTCAGTCAGGGAGGTGGCTGTCCTGGCGCTGCGGCACTCCGCTCGGCCCACCTGTCATGCATTCGCCCGTAAGCAGCGTGCCCAGCTCTGTGCTGCACCGTGAAGATGAGCAGGAAAGAAACTCGCCTCTCATCTCCGGGCTGCTCTGACTGTCCAGGTCCCAGACTCGTAAGCACAGACGCTTTGGAAACCCTGATTGTCACAAATGAGAATACATCCAGAGCTACAGCTCCAAACGCTTGGTCTGGGCACTGGCTGGGGCCTGCATTCAGTGATTGTGGACTATACCAAGGCTCGGACCCCACTTTTTCTCCCAAGTCCCTCCAAGCCCCGACAAAAAAATTCCATTTTTAAGAAAACATGTTTTTAACAAGATCCAATGAGATGGGACGGTCCATTCTCCGATAAGGCCAAGGAAGTATGGATCTCTGAGAAAGACCTGGACCCCAATTTAAGCTTGTGATCTTCAACAAATTGCCAGATCATGTGTCTCAGTTGCCCCAACAATGAAAAGAGGGGAATCACCCCACTGCTGATACCCTATTGGTAAAACAGGGAGACTAACAGTCCTTTCCTGTGTAGCAGGTATGAGAATAAAATGAGATAGTGTAGGTAAAGCAAGCATTCAGCACAATGCCTGGCGTATGACAAGTACTCAATATATGAGAGCTATTGTTTGTTATCATTTTATAATCATTGCTGTCATTATTATTGTTATTATTTGGTTGTAAGGATTAGAATTAGATCACGCACGTAAAGCATCCATCACAGTCTGGCACGCGGCAGGAGCACAGTAAATGGTAGGTATTGTCATAAAGATGGCCTAGAGGAAATGGTAAAATCTGCGAGGCATTTCAAAGAGGAAAGCTAAAATAGTGTTTCTAAGCAGAAATCCGTGGGCACACTTTAATGTAAAGATAAAACACATTTCTAATCAGCATTATTTGCATATAAACAATTTATCTACCCAAGGCAAGAAAAGAATTTGCTCTCAAGTGGATGAAACCACCTCTACCCCATGCCCCAATTCCCTTTTTGCTACACATTTGCTTGGCAAATGTTTTCTTCTGAGATTGCAGCCAGGTCAACTTCAGCCCAGGCCAGAAAGGATTCAGAACTACAGGCATCGGGAGTAGTGGCTCCTGGATCTACCTCACACTGACTTCCAGGCCGAGCTGGAAATTACCTTGCAGAAATTAAAAGCCTCTCTAGCTCTGGGCTCACAATCTGAAACCACAAATTGTACTTTTTCCCCATGGGTGGCTGGTTCAGAACATTTAGTCTCCGATCTTAAAGGAAACTTTTTAATAGACTCTCCTTTGGGCCAGAAAAGGGTAAATGCTCAGTCTAGGAGACAGGCCGGTCAGTGTTGTAAAACAGTTCTCTGTACTTTTCTACATGTTTGTGGTAGTGTGTAAGTAAAGAGGAGAAGAGAGAGAAGCAGGCTCATGCCAGCCAGGCTGCTGAGCTCAGTGATGCTGTAATCACAAAACCCTCCACAGGCTGGTTGGTCCAAGCCCTGCTTCCCTGCCAGTCACTTACGATGTATACAAACTTCCCTACAATTTCAGATGCAGCTTCAGCCTCAAGGAGCTGCTCAGACATTTTCTTCCTGCCCGGGCACCGACTTCCTCATTCTTTTCCCTTTCCCACCATCCAGCCAGGGGTCTTGGGAGTGCATGAGGACTCCCATTGAATCAGGCCTTAAGCAGATGGGCTTCCAGGGTCTTGTAGGAAGAAGGGGGCTTTCTCTGGGGTACCAGAAGAACAACAAGAGCCCTGAGCTGGGACTCGAGACACTAGTACTAGATCTGGCTCGTGAACCCAATCTCTCTGGCCCTCAGCTCTCGGTCAGTAAGAAATGGAAAAAATAGGGAATCATCCCCATGTGCGTCCTTTAAAAGAAGGTTTCAAGTGAAATAATGGACATAGACACTCAAAGGCCACCTCAACCCTGGCTACATGTTAGTACCACGTACAGTACTTCTAAAAAATTCAGATGCATAGGCCCCACCCCAGAACAATTAATTCAGAGAACTTTCTGGGGATGCGATGTGTGTGTAGGGGTGGCAACCGCAGGGCAAGAGAAAGAGGATGTAGTGGAGAAGCAGTGTGTGTGTCTCAAGAAGTGTTAGCTACTCAGAGTGTGGTCCATGGACCTGTTATTATGGGTCCATGACAAGAGGAACAGGAATTGAGAGTTAACTGTCTAGACATGTTTATAGCAATCTGGCATTGCTGCAATGTCCAAGTATTATAAGATCATTTTTTCTAATAAATATTTTTATTGTATTTTACAAAAGTACCTGACAATAAAGGATTAATAGGTTTTTTAGAAGTGTATCCCACCACTGCTGCTGTTTTAGAAGCACTGGTGTAGTGAAGCAGGACCAACCTTGAAGCCAGGTGGCCCTCCACTGAAACCCAGGCTCTATCCTTCATTCACTGCATGCACTTCCATGCTCACTGAAGCTCTCTGGGCTCAGTTTCCTCATCCAGAAAATGGGAATCCTCATACCTGCCCTGAATTATTTTTCCAGGAAGTCCAGAAATCAATTATGTAGAAAACACCTTTCACGGTGTACGTGACCAATAAACATAAAATTGAAGGTCTGCATATAATGATTTCAGTACAAAGTAGGAGTTTAATGTGTAGGCACAGAGTAGATGCTCAATAATACAAGATTAGAGTTTTCCGTATTGAGTTTCTGAATAGCCACGGAGAACATGGACTCTGGAGCCAAGAGATCAAATGTGCTTACTAGCTATTTGATATGAGGCCAATTAATTAAGTATTCCAATACTCAGTTGCAAAATGAGGGTAAATAATTACAGTGTAACCCACGATGTTGTAAGAATGAGATAAAATTAAGTACATATAAAGCACCATGCATAGTGCTTGACCTCTATTAAATGTTCAGTAAATAGCATTATTTTCCTCTCATAATCATCATCATTATTATCCTTGCTACTCTCATGCCAGGTATAGCAGGGATCACACCTGTGTCAGCCCCAGCAGAGAGGACCACAGCTGCAGAGTCCAGACACGTCACTGAGCTACAGTGGGTCTCGGTCAGGCCCCTGCACTTCTGTAGCCTGTGCATGATGCCACTACATCCCATAAACTTCTCCCTCTTACCTCTGAGTATGTGCTGAACAGCCTACCAAGGCTTCAGACTCATTAACATCTAATCAGTCCTAATTGGCTGTGATTCAACAGCCTAGGCTCTGGAAGAAGTCCACCAAGGGGCAGGTGGCTGCCAGAATCCTCACAGAAGCATACCCACAGCCTATGGGGACCAGCCACTAAGTGGGTGGGGGAAGGGAGACTAGAGTCGGGTCCTCTAAGAAACCTGTGCCTTCCCAGCTCTAAGGTATGCAGGCATTGAAAGACGGATTACATGAACAGACTGACCAAGCATGGATCCATTCAACACATATTTATTGAGCACCTACTACATTTCAAACACTGTCCTAGGTGCTGGAGATAGCCCTCATTGAGCTTAATCTTGTGGGAGAGGTACAACAAAAGGCAAGTGAGTGCACTCATTAAAACAATGGTCAACATTTATTGAGCACCTATTGTATGTCAGGCTCTGCCCTCCTAGAAGCCCTTCTGGATGATCCTATAAGGTAAGATCTATCATTATCACCATTTTAGAGAAGAGGAAAATGAGGTCCAAAAAGTTGGCCCAAAATCCCAGCAGTTGGTAAGAGGAGAAGCCAGGATTCTCACCTCAGCAATCTGCTGCAGAAAGAACAACCACTAGACACTGAGATGGTAGATTCCAACTGAGTTCTCCCAAGCTAACCTTATACCACACTGTAAACAAACAAAATGATGATTGCCAGATGCTCCTGGTATTCCAGTTGCATTCCAAAGCTACAGAATGAGGTATTTCCAAATCAGGAGTAATTCAGCCAACTAAGGCATTGGCTCCATAAACACCACGAGAAGCCAAGCAGAATATATTGGACAGATGTCACATTGTCTACTGGCAATTTTCTATGGTACTTGTGTCTGTGTTTATCTGGGTCCATGTAAGTATGGTTTCCATAATGACTCTTCAAAGTCAGTATTATGATTACAACTTTATAGATGAGAAACTAAGGCTGGGATTTACTTAGAAATCTGGCACAGATCTTAAACCAGTAAGGGGGCTTACCAGGATCGGAACACCAACATGAGCCCATTTTCTACTATTACCACTGATGGTGAGAACTGAAAAGTCCTCAATTACTGTTGATAAAAGAAATAGGTATGGTGGAATTAAAGGTCCCAAAAGAGCCTTCTGGTACTTCCTCTTGCCCTGGTTCAATGATCTCTCATGAGATGAACGTTTTCAGTGTATGTTGATATAAATGGGCATTCTTGTCTTGCTAGTTAAACCTGCAGACAGAAATAATACAAGTGGCAACAGATCCACTCATTTCCATAGGCCTTCCAAAGAGGTCATCAACATATGGCATCTCAGTTAATCCCCCAATGGCCCTGGGAGTGAGCGCTGGTGTAATTTTACATACAAAGCAAATGAGATCCCAAAACAGTGATGACATATTTATTAAGCACAGGCCTTATGCCAGGCACTTTGCACGTTACGCCATTTAATCCACTCGTGTGAAGCTGTCACGGTGCTCACTGTTCAGAAGAGCAGGTTGGGGCTCAGGGAGGTTAAATGACTTACCCAAGGTCATATGGCAGGTCATCAGAGCCATAATCAAACCCAAGGGCCTGCTCTCAACCACCACGGCATCCAGCTTCTCCCCAGGACAGACAAGGGCTCACACTAAGCCCATCAGATTCCCATCAGATACCTGTCCATTCATTTGGACTTGTCACTCATTATAGACTCTTGTGAAGACTCTGCTGATGCCATATACAGTTCAAAGCAAAGATGTGCTTCAGACTCAGATAGCCTATGTCCTCACTGCCTCTTTGCCTATTTCCTGTTGGAAATCACATAATATGCTATGGTTTTCAGACTCTCATTTTGCAATCCCATTCAAGTCACAGAGTTAGAGTGATATCAAGATGAGGACACTAAATAACAGTGGAAAGACCCTCGTTGAAGCATAACCCCCCACTCCTCACTCACTGAAGGCAGGCACAATAGCTCTCCCCCTGCTTAGCAATGATTTTATGTCAAGTAGGTGTCACTGAGTGGCATGAGAGACCACCTGTAGACACAGAAGAGCTATTTGGTTGGTTGGTTGCTCATTTTTTGAAGAAATGAAATGAGCTTTTAATTCAAACACAGTCTCCCACAAAATAATCCAAGAGTGAATGAGCCATGAGTTTCAGGAGTTGACAGTTGAAGTGGAGAGAGGCTGAGGAAGCCAAGAGATATGGCTGGGGGGAGAAAGTGAGAGGAGGAAGAGGAGAGGGAATGAGGAGGGGAGAGGGGTAGAAAGAGAAATGGGAGCTTATGGAGAGAAGGGAGGAGACCAGGGAGAGAGAGTGGAGGAGGAAATTGAGAGATATGCAGAGAATTAGAGGGGCTAAGAAGGAAAGGTAATTATTAGTGGTACAGCTGAATCATAAAACTTTCATGTCTATAGGAAACTCATGGCTCTAGGGTTTAACAAAAGGTGTTATGTCTCAAACCTGCCAGACTGGGGAAGCAGCAGGACTCCTGGAATGTGTTAAAGCAGGGAGGCCAGTGTGCCTTCTTACTTGACTCCAGGAAAACAGTTTGCGCCAGGGGTGAAAATAAACACGCAAGCCTCTTGGGAAAGGTTCACCCAAGAGTACTGACAAGAGCCATCCCCCCAGCGTGTCACCCTGCAGTGAGAGGCAGGCTAGGGAATGCACAGGCTCACAGGCGGAGATACAGCCTTGCTTCAGAGAAATCTTGCTGCAAACCCTGGAGGCTTCCAGACTAGGGCTTTGGACAGAGTTGCAATGATGTCGTGTATCCAAGGCAGTGGAAGTTTCCTCCAAGGGAAAAAGGGAGGCAAGTGGCTTAAGCAAGTCTGGCAAAGCAAGCTTGGCTGCCAGGGTCCTGGAGTCAACCCTCAGCAGCCTCTCCGCCTCACACAACCCTGTCTGCTTCCACATCATCACTGTTCTCAGTCCAACCTTCTTCCTGGTTATAGAAGCTCTGTACACCCACCACAGAAAAAATAAGCAAAGGCAGAAGGATGCAAAGAAGACTTCCAGAATCCCCCACCCAATGGCAGCCACTAGGACAAAGGACTGCTTGGTGATTGAGAGCAGGGTTCAAATCCAGATGTAGGTTCTCACTACCTGAATGATTTAGGGCAAGTCACTTCACCTTCCTGAACCTCATCAGCATGACAGAAGTAACAAAATGTGAAAAAATAAAACAAAATCCTTGATGCACTGTCTACCATGTACAGGAAGCTATTGCTATTATATATTATTGTTATTTGAGTGGATTCTATCTTTTTTCTCTGCATTTGAATGGGATCTGTGCAATGTACCCAACACAGCCAGAAGGATTTTTCTAGACGGTTTGGGGGGAGGGGGAACCTTCCTAAATTCAATCTTCAGATCACTTTGTCCCCTGATCCAAGAAGAGCATAGGACCAGTCTCTGACTCTCCCTTTCTATCAACGGAAGAAACTGGTGATGCTCCACTCGGCACATGGTCAAGCCAGGAGGGACTACAGAGAACACAGAAAGCAGAGCACCCCCAGCAGACAGGGGCCATGACAGCTCTTAACAATGATCCCAGGAAAAACCACCAACTCCACTCAATTAGAGACATGTTGAAAAATAACCACATCTATTCTTCTCTCTCTTCCCTCCTCCCACCAAAAAAACTGCAGAACTGTGAAAGCAGGTCATTTCAGGTTCTTCATATCAGCTGGAGGAATCTCCAGACCTTTGCACATGCTGTCCCCTCACTTATGATGCTCTTCCTCAGGCTCCTGGTGGGGATCAAACCCTCTCCTATGTGACTGGTCTGTTCTCAAATGGCTCCTTCTTAGTGAAACCCTCTTATGACTCTATTTAAAATTGAAGCCTCATTGCACCACTACCCTAACCCTCTATTTTGCCCTTCCCTGCTCTGTTTTTTCCTAGGGCTTATCACCAGCTGACATATTACGTATCAATACTTTGTCTCCCCGCTTCACACCCTAGATTGTAGCCACAAAGAAGACAGAAGGTTTTGCCTGTTTTGTTGACTGCTGTATTCACAGCACTCACAGCCTATAGAAGTCTCTCAAATAGTATTTGTTACATGAAAGAATGAGTTGCTCATATCTGTCCCCAACCCCTGGCATATGCATGAAGGTGTAAGGGATATTAAAAAGAAGTCATCCATATTACAGATGAGAAAACTGAGACCCAGAGAGAAGGGACTTGTCCAAGATTTCTCAGCAAAGTTTAGCAGTTCAGCCGGCAAGAATATCAATGTGTGTTAGAATATCAATGTTAGAATATAATGAATTTCCTCTCCAAGGAATGTTCTATCTTGCCTTGTCTCGGAAACAACCTCCATAATCACAAGAGCAGGGTAGGAGCATGGCTTCCAGTCCTGGGTCTGCATTGATTAGCTGTGTGAGGTTGGCCTGTCTCTCAGTGATTCCACCTTGCCACCTCTAAAATGGAACAATAAATCCTGCCCTTACCACCAACCAGAGCTGCTCTGAGCATCAGTAGAATATTTTGGCTTCCATGGTGAAAGGCGTACCTCGTGAGACAGGAGGGGCCCTTGTGGTGTGTTACTGGAAGTGCTAAAGTTCCAGTGGGGGCTGGCCCAGTGCCTCTGTGCCTTCCCATTCAGACACTCACCACCACGAGTCACAAGCAAGGGATGCCATCTCTTAGTAAAGAACAGAACCAGAGATGCTGCTGCACCCATGAACAAAGCACTCTGTCTGCTTGTTCTCTCCTCCCTCCCCCTAGGCATTGTGCCTTGAACAGAGGACCTTTTCCACCCTCTGTCTGTCCCCACGGCCTTGGCCTGGACAAATCTCTCCAGGAGGCATCCCCTTTCACATCCACTCAGCATCCCCCAGAGAAGTGGTTGGGAACTATTACTAAAGGATCTTGCTGATTTTCTGGTTGTCTGTGGAGTCACTGGAAAGCCATCATCATAGCTGGCGACTGGCATTTGTCCTCTGTATGTCCCACGCCACACGTGTGCTATGGACTACAGCACGTAGTACCACTCACTCCTCGCAACAACTTTATGAGGCAGGCACTAGTGTCATACCCACCTCAGAGATGAGGAAATTGAGGCAGGATGTTTAATTAAATTCTCCAAAGTTTCACAGTAAACAAGTGTCAGAGTGATGATTCAAAGCTAGGCATCCAGAAGGATAAGAGATGACAGCTATCCGTCCAAAATAAACGTGTGCTCTCCCCTTTACATAAATAGTGTGGTGCTATCACTGGGAGGCAGCTGCCCAGCCAGGGACTACATTTCCCAGCACCCCTTGCTGTGTGTGGCCACGTGACTAGTTCTAACCAATAGGATGTGAGCTAGCATTTTTAAGAGGTGAAAAATCTTCTCTCCTTCCTGCCTCTGCCTCCACTGGCTGGCGGTAGAACAGTCTAGAGGATGGCAGAGCCCCAGATGGTAGGGACTGGGTCTTTCATTGCCCCACAGTGAAAAACTGCTTGCTCATCTGCATTGGACCATTGGATGAGTGAGAAATAAGCTTTACTGCCAAGTCAGAGGTCAGCCAACTTTTTGTGTAAAGGGCTAGACAGCAAATATGTTCAGCTTTACGGTTCGATTCATATAGTCTCTGTCACAATGACCCAGCTCTGCCCTTGTAGCATGAAAGCTTCCTTAGGCAATCTGTAAACAAACAAATATAGCTGTGTTCCAACAAAACTTTATTTACAAATAAAACAGACAGACAACCAGACTTGGCCCTGGGCTGTAGTCTGGTAAACCCACTGAAATTGGGGGTGGCTGAGTATCTGTCATTGTAGCTAATGTTAATCAAGTAACATGGGGGAGAAGAGTGGAATGATGATAAATAGTCCTCATTGGTCCCCCGATCATCCATGACCATACACACAGGAAGGGATCTCCCAGTCCCAACCCCATCTTCCCTTCCCAAAGCCTGAGCGGGCCATGAATCCAGGCCACAGTCTTCACTGCCTGTGTAAAATCAGAAGAGGACATTTCCTAGCCTAATCACACATCTTCCCAAAGGCTGCAGTCATGTAGATTCAAATGAAAAACAGCATTTTAAAAAGAAGACAGATATGCTGAATAAAACATTAAATAGAAAAACCCAATGCAGCACTTAAAAGTTAATGCCCCAACATTTATTTTGGGGATGAAGCATATGTCTCACCTCATCTGTGATTAAAAGGTTCCCTGCCTTATTCATGCAATGGCTTTTTTCATTGTTTGCATAATGCAGCCAGTCAAAGTAGAAATTCCACAGAGGCTGCTGGGTTCTAGAAGTTTACTGTTGGTCACGGAAACGGATCGTGGGCAAGGTGCTATGCCGGACAAGAGGAAACCATTTCAGACACTTTCCAAGTCATCTTCACGTTCTTGGGTGAATTCTTTTAACCATTAAATATTATACAATGGCATTTCTCTTGTCACTCAATATTACTGTCAGTTCTGGCAGAAAATATAATAGACACATTCTGGGTTTCCTTCCCCCTTCTCTGCACCAGACAGTGATGTGACTGCATTAGCAGCAATCTTTACAACTGACATGCTGCCCTTTTGGGAGGCACTGAAGTGGTGTGGCCACAGCTTTCTCCAGCGATGTGCTCAGGCCTCGCCATTGCCATGCGGATGCGGTGGGGGTGGGGGGGTGAAACCCAGAGGGTATTAGTTGTGGTCTCCTGCCTGCACTTTCTCCTACTGTGGGTAAATGAGCTGGCACCTGGAAATCCACACATCCTGGGAAGGTCCTGCACAGGACCTGGCATTTTCAGACGGAAAGGTTTTTGTCATGGATACTTACTACTTGCATTCTGTCTTAAGCATCAGGCGTTTTTCCTTTTGGCCTTTTATACTGGTGAATTACAGAAGGGCCTCTCCCATCTTTCTCTTCTTTCTAGCCTTCCCCCTCCTCTTTCTTCACTGATTCTCTGCTCTCAGGCCAAGAGACATTATTTAGAAACTTAAGTGCAGGGTGATCATCTATTAACTCAGCAAGCAGTTATTGACATCTACAATCTCAGATACTGTTTAAGCCTCAAGGGAGTTAGCAGTGAGCAAAATACAGTCGATGCCAAAATACAGTCGATGTTTATTGTCTTTCCTACATTCTAGTAGGAAAGACAATAAACAGGTTTATAATTTGTCTCCAAAGATTTTTTTTAAGTAAAGCCTATTTGGTTTTATGTCTCATCCACTGTTCTGCGGGGGCTCTACAACATTGGCTGCTGACATAAAAATATGCTAACATTCATGAGGCCAGGGAGACATCTGAACTTGGGAAGGTCGTTTGGGTCCCTGGAATTAGAGGAAAAGATTTCTTCTGTCACTCAGTTCACGTCATTTCCCAGCTCTCCAGCTTTCAATGGCCTCTCGTCACTCCCTGAATAAAATCCGAATTCTCAACGTGGCCTTCAAGATCCCACATGAGCTGCTTCTGCTACTTCGCCGAATACATCCTCTATTCCTTCTCTCCGGCCCACTGGCTTCTCTGCTGCCCTTCAAAGACACAGAGTCTGTTCTCACCTCAGGGCCTTTGAACTTGCTGTGCCCTCCACCTGATTGCTCTTCCCCTAGACATTCATATGGCTGCCGCCCTCACTTCAAGAGGTCTTTCCTATCTAAATGGCAGCCAATACTTTCTATTCTTTGCCCTGATGCTACAGACTGTGTGTCCTGGGGGACAGTCATATGTTAAAGTCCCAACCCCCAATGTGATGATATTAAGAGGTGGGGCTTTGGGGAGGTAATTAGGTCATGAGGGTGGAGCCCTCATTAATGAGATTAGTGCCCTTATAAAAAGGCATTAGAGAGCTTTCTCCTGCTCTCTCTCTCTTGCTCTCTCTCCCATGTGAGGACGCAGCAAGAAAACAGGCATCTGCCAGCCAAGAAGAGGGTCCTCCAGGAACTGAATCTGCTGACACTTTGATCTTGGACTTCCCAGCCTCCAGAGCTGTAAGAAATAAATGTTTGTTGTTTAGGCCACCCAGTCCATTTGTCAGAGCAGCCTGAACAGACTAAGACACCTGCTTTCAGTGTTTCTTCTCAGCCCACACTGCTCCATGACACAGTCTCTATGCATCTGATTGTCTCCGCCGTCTGTCTTCCTCCACTAGGGCACCAGCTATCTCAGGCTGAATGAGGAATGCCACCTAGCAGCTGTAACTTACTGCACCCACTCTGCTCCCCTCCAGTCAGTTTTCCATGTGGCTGTCAGAGGAGGCTTCTGGAAGGTAAATCAGATGCTTACCACCGCCTCCCACCATGGTTTGGAAATCTTCATTGCTTTCTCTCTGATCTTAAGACAATGATGCAACTCCCCAACATGGCCTGCAAATCCCTGCATGCTCTCACACCTGCCCGCCTTCATCCTCACCCTCCAATCTCCAGAATCTCCAGCATTTGCTCAGACCTTCATTTGCTCCAGTCCTTCCTGCCACAGAGCCTTTGCCCAGATTGTTCCCACCTTCTGGAACACTCTTCTCTCTCCCAGTCACCCTCTCTGAGTCTTCATATCAAAGTTTCAGTCCACATCCTCAGGCAATCTCTCTGGCCTCCCTGAGTGGGTCAAACCCCCAGCATGTGCTCTCATAGTCCTTGTGCTTTTACAGTACTGAATACAGGGTACTGGATGTTTGTGGGGGTGACACATTTTTCATATCTGCCCCTCCTCCTCTAGACTATACGCTCCAGGTGAGCAGAGAAAGCATAGTTTTTACTCCTATTTTTACTCTCAGAGCCTAGCACACAGTTAGGTTTTCAAGAAATACGTGAACAAATAACTAAATGAACATGACTTTCAAATAAGCTACTTAAAGCTTTCTGAGCCTCGGGCAATGACAGCTACCCCATAGGGATGGAAGGCCTCCATGAGATAAATTATGATGATGCTTCGTAAATAGAAATGCGTACAATCTGTACAAACTAAGTGGTTGTTTAAGTACTTGGGCCTGCCCACCTCTAGGTCTCTCATCTGATCCATTGAATTCGAAAACTTCCACAGACATTTTAATCCAGATACCACATCTGCTGAGTTTCTTTAGTAGCCTTTGCACTATTAAAAGTCAGTATCTCGGGAGATTGGGATTGACATATGTACACTAATATGTATAAAATGGATAACTAATAAGAACCTGCTGTATAAAAAAATAAAATAAAATTCAAAAAAAAAGTCAGGATCTTCTCATCAAATCAGCAAGTTGGGCATTTACTATGTATTTTAAGTGCTTTATATAAATTAACACATTCCTCCCTGGCAACCTATCAATCTCCCCATTGTACAGATGGGGAAATTGAGGCATGGAGGAGAAAGAGAACTTCCCAGTAGACACACAACTAGAAAGTGGTGAACTCTGAGTGTGAACCCAGGCATTCTAACTACAGTCCATGCTCTGAACCATCCTGCAGCAGCGGTAAAGTCACACACAAATGACAAATGAGGAAACTGAGGCCTAGAAAGATTTCATCACATGTTCTGCTGACTCCCAGCTGAAACTCTGAACACCAGGCCTCCACTTGCATGAAAGAGACCAAAATCCAGTGTCCTTGCCCAGTGAGGAGTCCCTTGAACCCATCATCACGTCATGTCCTCCAGCACACCAGGCTCCCAGGACACCCGAAGCCCCAGCTGGGCTGTACCTAGGGGTGCAGTTTGCCCTACACTCCTGGGCATATGTTTATACCTGTAATGGATGAGTTCTGGTGACCTTCTCAGGTGCATATACCTGGTGCCCTTAACCTGACATGCCACCTTTGGGCTGTAAGTCAATTCCATCAGCATCTACCAAGATTCTACCACATGGAACTCTGCAGAGAGCAGAGGTTACAGAGTGAAGCTTTAGTCAGACAAGCCTGGGTTCAAATCATTCACTTACTCATTCATTCATTCATTCACTCATTCATTCATTCTGTTAACAAATATTGTGGAGCCCTGGCTCTGTGATGGGGCTGCTCATGCACTCGGGATACAAGGTGAACCCAAGAGACAGGGGCACTCAGAGCCTGGTGGGACAGACAGACACCAAGACACTAAACACGTAAGAAAATTGGCAATTGTGCTACACATTCAATGATGAAAATAAATAGGGAGATATGGTAGGATAAAACTGAGAGTAGAGGGTTGGAGAGGCCTTTAAACCAGGGCCGTGATCTGCCCCTGACAAGTTTCACGCCTTTGGGCAAGTCTCCTAACCCCTCCAAGCTACAGTTTTCAAATCCATGAATGGGGATGGTCATATCTACTCCATATGTAAAATGCTCAGAAATGAAAGCTCTGCTTTTGTTAAGCCAGGCGCTAGGTATTCAAATGTAAACAAGACATCATGTGCAATCCGCCCCATTCCTCCTGACGCAGCCTTCTGTGCGCTGAGTCCATGCTTGTTCACTGCCCACCAAGACAGGCACATCCTGCAGCCCTGTCCAGCCCAGCGGCCAACCGTGAGAAAGGCAGACAGGAGGCATCTTCCTCCTCCCACCTTGCCGGGTCACTGAGCAAAGAGGAGACAGAGGCAGATGGGCCCACTTTCTGCCTCTTTTTTATTTTTTCCTATTGCCCCAGGCACAACAACCAACAAGAAACACTGGCTGGAAGAGCTTGCAGGATGGGCCAGAACCTTGGCATAGATGGATGGCTTCCTGAAGCCAGGCTGCCATGAGAGCCGAGATTAGTGGAGTAAAGGGCAGACAGTTCTACATGCTATCTGACCATATCATACTGCTCCCAGAGACAATGGCCCATCATTCTCTGCCTTCAGGCTGGGTTGGTAATCAGGGGAGCTTAGCAACTTGGGTCAAAACTGGCTCAGAGATGACGGAACCAGGCTCTGGGGAGAAGAAGCCTGACTTGCTGGCTAATGGGCAAGGTCAAGAGATAAAGGAGTCACTTGTCTTTTAACAGCCCCAGGTGAGAGAAAACTGAAATATCTGTTCAGGAGATTTGTTAGCCCTTGGCATTCTTTTTTTTTTTTTTTTTTTTTTTTTGGGGCCCTAACGAACCCGTGTCCCCTGCATTGGCAGGCGGACTCTCAACCACTGCGCCACCAGGGAAGCCCCTTGGCATTCTTAAAGAGCCCCAAGTTCAAGGTATCTGCACCATATGCATACAGACATATTTTATATACATATATAGGCACACATATATGTATATACTTACACACATATAGTTACACATACAGACATGCATATATACGTGTATACATATATAATAGAGACATACATAGACACATATGTAAACATGCAAACAGACAGATATACAGATGTACAGACACAGAGAGACACATTCACATATATATGTGTAGAGAGACACACATGTATGTACACACAGATGCACGTATGTACTGCTGATATCACATCACATTCACTCTAAAAAAATCTTCAGTGGTTCTGCATGAAGAATAAACTTATCCTAACCCTAAAACCCCTATAATTTGACCTCACCCTCCTTACATACAACCATGCCCTTCTTTACCACTTGCACTTTTCTTTTCATATTCCACACTGGTGTTTTCCCAGCTTCCATCATTCCAAAACCATCTTTGTGATTTTTGCCTTATCTGCGAGCCACCTATGTTATTAGTAACTTAATATTTTACAAATTAAGTTAGTTTTCACTTAATTTATTTTGAAATATAACTTTATTTGTAGCACCATAAACGTAAAACCAGTGTCATTCATCGTGACATAAAGGCAGCTACAAAAATAAATACAATGAATTACAGAATAATGCTGGTGAATTCTAGCGGGAGCAGGAGCCTGAAGAAAACCTTTAGCCAGAGACTTACTTAGAGATTTTGCTAAGAAGGGAGAAAATCTGGTGCTGGAGAAATGATACCTCCAGCTAAGACTTTCCCCTTGACACAACCTGGAAAACTGGAAGATAACTAAAAAGGGGGTCTGTGATTCAGTCCATTTAACTTGGTGTTGGTGTGACCCCTCCATTCATCTCAAGAAGCACCAGTGTGCAGCCCACACTTTGAGAAATACTGGTCGAGTATTCAGTGATTTGCTGGCTGGGAGCATCCCAACAAGGTTCAGCCAATTTGAGTGTCACACATACAAATCACACGTGGATGCAGCATCCTAGCAACTGTCCTGAAACTCCTGCCAGGTCTCCCCATTAGGCATAACTCATCCTGGCTTTCATATCCCATACAACATAACATCTTTGGCTTCCTCCTCACTTCCCACTGTGTGTCTGTACTTACTTTTTCTCACACTGCTCTTTGTATATGTACTCTACCCCTGGGCAAACCAGATTGCTCCATTTCCCCTAAATAAGCCTCATGCTTCCACACCTCCCTGCCTCTGCTCCATCTGAAATGTCCTTCCCCGGCTCCTCCCGAAGCCCTACCCATCCTTCAAGGCACATCTCAGGTGTAGCCTCCTCCGTGAAGCACCCCCTGCCTTCTCCAGGGTCTCCCACACCTAAGCCAGTGACTCTCAAATTTGAGTGTCCATCAGCGCCACCTGCCAGATGATGCTGATGCTGCTGGTCTGGGGACCACACTTTGAGGACGACTGCATTAGGCAATCAACAGATTTCTGTGGAATTTAATTTCCTTTCTGCCTCCTGCTTCAGGTGAAAGTGGTGACTGAATGGTTGTTAGGTTCCCCACTAATAACCCCTCCCTTGTGTTACTGAGAGCAAGAGGTCTCTCTGAAATACACGAGGCCCTCCCCCTTTTTAATCACTCTGCTTACTCTGATTGTAAACAGTTCCTAAGACTGATGTGGCAAAGAACCACAAACTGAGTGGTTTAAACAAAAGAATTTTATTCTCTCATAGCTCTGGAGGTGAAAAGTCCAAAATCACCGTGTCGGCAAGGTTGGTTCCTTCTGAGAGCTATGAGGAAAAATCTCTTCCATACCTCTCTCCCAGCTTCTGGTAGCCTCAAGTGTCCCTTGGCTTGCAGATAGCACTCTCCCATTTATGCCATAATAAAAACATTAGTACTTACTATATTTAAAAAATTATATGTGTCTCCACATCATCTTCTCTGTGTATGTGTCTGACTCTGTGTCCAAGTTTCCCCTTTTTATAAGGGCACCATTCATTTTGGATTAGGGTCCATCCTGATGACCCTATTTTAACTTGATCACCTCTGTAAAGACACTATCTACATATGAGGTCACATTCTGACGTCCTGGGGGTTAAGGACTTCTACATATATTTGGGAGGGGGACACAGTGCAACTCCTGACACCCTGTCAGGTAACCTCTGATCCCTGGAGGATCCCCACTGTGGAGAAAAACAACTCACTTGCCTTGATGACACATCATCTCATAGATGTCCCTCGTCACCAATCCAAGCATCAGAATTTGGGCTACTGGAGAATTCTGCTCTGGTGAGCAAAAGTGAATGGCTCATGTCATTATGCAATGTGCTGACCTAGCAGGTAATTTAAATGAAAGGGCACTGGTAGCCATGAGAAACGTTGGCTACACATCTCACCAAGGCTTTTCTTCCCGTAGCTTTCTTCATGAAATATAAAAACAACCCTGTTATATAACCACATTCCACCGCATTGAGTTAACTAAATGGATTTGAAGCCCTTCTATGGAAACACAGTGATGGCCTCTCCACGTGCTGCATTAACAGCCTCTACTCTGCCTCCGCACAGGCCCAGCCCTGCCCCGCTCCATCTCACCTGCCTCTCAGTCTGCAGCCTGGTCCTTCTAAAAAGCTTATCTGACCATGGCACTCCCCCGCTTAAAACACTTTAATGCTCCCCCTTGTCCAAACTCTTAGCAGGGTATTCAAGGGTCTTCATTATTTTGCATATGACGACGTCTCGATTCCCATTTCTTAGTTCACCCGCCACCTAGCCGTCCTCCCAGGCAAGCCCAGCATCCTGCAGCTTTTCTCAGTCCCCATCACACTCCCTGGAATGCCTTTCCCTCCTGCTCTGCCTGGACCAGGGCACCGCTATCATTTGGGGTTGGGATAATCCTGCCTTGTGCAGGGCTGTCTGTGCACTGCAGGGCGATCAGGGTGGTAGGTAGCAGGGTGCAGTGGGTAGATGCCTCCCTGGCCTCCACCCACTAGATGTTAGTAGAAATTCCTCCCCACCTCCAGTTTTGATGACCAAAAATGTCCCTAGACATTGTCAAATGTCCCCTGGCCTAGATAATTCCAACTGATCCTTTAAAACTCAGGACAGAGCTTCCAGGAGGCTCTCTGGCCCCTCCTCCAGGTTGCATGGTGCAATGTCCATGTTTTACCACATCGCTCACAGTGCAAATTCACTGTGCGTTTACTCTGGGTCTCCCCTAAATTAGCCTGGACCACGTCTGCTTCTATTATGTGCCTCTGGTGCTAGCACAGGGCCTGCCTGGGAGGGGGCCTCCCATTCTGTTTGTGGATCAAGTAAATGAAAAAGCAAGTGAGTGGAAAAGAGAGAGGAAGCGGGTGGTCCTGCCCCCTGGTGCCAGGACATAACGAGGTTTCCCTGAATCCAGCATGTTTTCTCAGTTGTTCTCACACTCACCACTCAAAGGTGAATATGAATAAGAATGTACAGACACAGAAGGAGCATATATGACTCACACTCCAGCCTGGCACCAAATCCGCTCTCCATCCCCGGGGTCTCAGATGTTGTTTTGTTAAAACCACACTCTCTAGGTTTCTTTTTTAAACCGTAAAAGATAGACTTTTTTTTTTTTAAGGCAAGAAAGCTTAAGTCTTTTTTTCTTTTTTAACATCTTTATTGGAGTATAATTGCTTTACAATGGTGTGTTAGTTTCTGCTTTATAACAAAGTGAATCAGTTATACATATACATATACCCCCATCTCTCTTCCCTCTTGCGTCTCCCTCCCTCCCACCCTCCCTACCCCACCCCTCTAGGTGGTCACAAACCACGGAGCTGATCTCCCTGTGCTATGCAGCTGGAAAGCTTAAGTCTTAAAGACGTTTGCTAAAGCTAATCGTCCCAGAAGCAAGGATGGGAGCCAGGCTTACCAACGCTGCCACCTACAGAGCAGCGGGGCACCTAAAGCTGAGTGCAGCAGAGTGAAGAGGCTGGAGGGGCAGGGGAGGGGCACCTCCAGAAGAAGGGCCAGGGGTCAGCGCAAGGGCCCAGCTCCTGGCTCCTTGGCCAGTGGGAGGAGAATGTCTCTGCCAAGAGCTCTGAGAACCCGGCGCCAGACAGAAATCGGTCCCTTCTCTCAGCTGCGAAGGAGCTGGGCTGAAGGAGAAAGAAGTCCTTTCTCCACAGGCCACACACTCACAGCACACATACAAACTCACATACATTCACACCACCCACACACCCACTACACATACACAAACACATACACCATAGGCAAACCATATGCATTTCCCCCACACACAAACACACACACAAATAGGTGCTTTTACACCCTCACACAAACACACAACCCTACCTACAGCGTATATACAAACTCACAGACTCACAAATACACACACACTCACAAACACACACATTCACACCACACACACTACGCATACATAAACACATATCACAGGCAAAACATGACACATTTTTGCACACACACTCACATAGATACACACACATACAACACACTCATACATCTGTGCCTCTAATTCTCTTTACATCTGCCTCTGTCCCTCAAAAAGCCATTCTGGAGACTAAGATGCAGCTGTGGGGAGGATGCAGCTGTGGGGGAGATGCAGCTGTGGGGAAGATGCAGCTGTGGGGGAGATGCAGCTGTGGGGAGGATGCAGCTGTGGGGAGGATGCAGCTGTGGATGGGGGAGAGACTGGGAGGTCCCACAGTGCCCCTGGTGAAGCATCCTGACTGTTTGGCAGGAGCAATCTCAGGCTGAAACGTTCCCTTGTGTCTCAGGTTTGGGGAGGGGAGTTTTCTCTCTGCTTCCTGTAAGCCCTTCCCAGCCTCTACCTGACACCAAACCATCTTGACAAAGTAACCGTGGCTGACTCACTCCCCTCTCCCTCCAATGTGCACTTCCCGTACACAGTGCTTATCTGAGTGGGAGGAGTTCCAGGTGTTAATTAACAACAATTAATTTTTACTTCAATAAAACTTATCACTTTTATAATAAACAAAAAGCAAATTTAAAGACCTCACTTCTTTCACAAGACTGTTCCAGTTTTACAAGTGAATTTTTACAAGCTAATTGTTCCAACAACCCAGCCTACAAGAGGTATAATGCAGAGTAGGAATTCCAGGGGGAGAGGTATGCAAAGTTAATCTTAATAAATTTTGAATCATATTTTCAAAGCACTGGGTGGGGTGTGGGCCTGATAATTAGGGAGAATATTCACTAAAGTTTCAATAAAATGACAAAATCTTTTGTAAAGAGATTACTCACTCTGCTGTACCTACTCCCTAAAGCTAAATTATCATATAAAAGCCTGACTTTGAACAAGATAGCCAAGTTTCTTAAGGCAAGACATTGTCCCCCAAGTTCTCTGAAACACAATTATCCCTTAGGCAAGCACCTGAGTGGGGCCTCTTACTACCTACAGGTCCTCTGGGGGATCACTTTTAACATCTCTGAGCTTGTTTCTTCATCTGCAAGATGGGGATAATACTGCCTGCCTCCCAGGAGTGTTATAAGGATTAAAAGATACACACACACACATACACAGAATGTGGTACCTATCAGGTGCTCAATAAATGCTAGCTGACAACTTTGGTATGATCATGCTGTTCCCCAATGTCAATCCCCATCTCTCCATGTGTAACTCTGACCTTTTCCGTGGAGCTCAGTTCAGATCCCACTTCCTCCATGAAGTCTCTCCGTGAACGTGCTCATTGGAAGTAAACCATTTCCGCCTGTGATCTACACCCACCTTCTGGCACTTTATCTGTCCCTCTCCTGGGGCCCACTTAGCTTCTGTATTGTAATGTCATCTCCAGCATACCTTATACTCCCCCTGTACCGTAATTACCAGGGTCCATGTCTAACTCATCCCTGTGTGCTCCTCAGCACCCGGAACAATGAGATGAACACAGTGGGCACTCCGGTGAGCTGTTTATGTTAGTAACAGTGATAGCATGGCAGACCTGTGGTTGGTTCCCCAACATGCATTCTACCCCTGACCTGAGAAAATTGTTCTCAGACAATATGGAATTTCTGTTGCACTACTCATTTGGTAGTTTTTAAATATGTCCACAAATTTTTTACACTCCTCCCCCTTCAAAAGGTGGAGCCTGATCCCCTCCTGTGCGCTCAGTGATTCATTTCTAATGAATGGAATGTGGCAGAAGTGAAAGTAGGTGGTTTCTGAGATGAAATCAACAAAAGCACTGTGGCTTCCATCTGTCTCTCTTGGATCACTCACTCTGGAGGGATCCAGCTGCCATGAACATGAGGACACTCAAGTAGACCCATGGAGAGGTTTACAAAGTGAATAAATGAGGCCTCCTGCCCACTGCCACTGGACTGAGCCATCTTGGCCACAGATCTTCCAGTCTCAGTCCAGTCTTTATATAACTGCAACCTTGTGAAAGACCCCAAACCAGAATCCCCCTAAGTTGCTCCTGAATTCCTGACCCACCAAATCTGTGAGATAAAGGTGCTTGTTTCAAAATGCTAAGTTTCGGGATAATTTGTTATACACCAATAGTTAACTAATACACTTCATTGGTACATAGTTCAGGAATTTCATCCAATCCTGGAAAGCTGTACAGTGAGAGGAAGCTGCTAAGGGAAAGGTGGCTTCTAGGGAAGGCTTACTTACTCACTCCTAAGGGGCCAGAGGAAGACAAAATCTCTCTTGTGCTACCAGACATTTGTGGCTGGATGTGATGCCCCAAACCTCAGAAATCATTTTGGTACCAGCCTATGAGTGAAGCCAACAGCAAGGACGGTAGGGTAGAGAAAGTAAGCAGCTGTGTTCTTGATGATGACACTGAACCACTGACTCTACCAATTCCAAAGCCTGATCTACTTCAGAGTTTCTGGTCATGTGCGATAATAAACTTATACATACATTCTCTTACTTGTAGGTAAACACATCCCAACTCATTCAAAGAGTTACATTTAATGGGCTACCTGCATTTTACATTAAGCACTATCTATGGCACTTCCTGCAGATTATTTCTAATCTCTCCAGGATCCAACAATTTGGGTATTCTCATCCCTATTTTAAAAATGAGGAAATTGAAGCTCAAAGCAGTTGAATAACTTGTCTCAGGTCACATAGCTAGTGAGAGACTGGATTCAGTACATGCCTGTTGAACTCTAAGTCCACATTCTTTCCAACACACCACGCTGACAACGAAAATGTCATGCTGAGATAGTGCCCCAAGATTCACTCAGGAAGACAGCCGGGACTACATCAGCAGCAAGTCCAAACCTTAAATGCTAACTCCTTAGCTTTGCATAGAGCCATACATCGCCTTCTGCCATGTAGCCTCCCAAGGCTGGACAGGTCTTGACGTGATTTTCCACTTCTCACTGTATAAGGTATTATTTCTCAATATCCTACAAAGGCACCACCAACCTTCAATTATCTCAGCTGGGAACACTTCTGCAACCATTCTAGCCCATGGTGTAGGCTCCCTGCTCTGAACCCCTACTGCACTGATAACCGGAACCATACAGTTTAATGCTAAAGGGTTTTCAAATTGTTTCAAGCATCCAAACCTGCCCCCATCAGCCCAGCTGTCTGCTTCTTAAGATCAAATCCCTGTGCCAAATTCTTCTCTTGCTCAGCTCCTGAATCTAGGTATCAAAGTATTAGGCATAATGTGGGTGCCTAATATACAGTTTCATCTTGTCTGATCAACAGGCAGGGGCTGCAGTATTATTTTTGAAATCATGTCGATATGGCTTTTTGCTGCATTGGCAAGTTTGACCTGCCTGCCCGCTTTTATACCTCTTCTTTCCTTCGTGCCTTTGCTCAGTCTTTGTGAAGATTTTCTTAACAACATCTCAAAACCCCCAAATTAAGTCACTCTGCTTTTAGACTATCATTGTGTTCTGTATATATCTTTAATAAAACAAGAAACTTAACTGCTTTATGATTAACTGCTCTTGAAAAGCTCTTGGGGAATCAGCTATGTAAAAAAATCACATACTTTCAAGTCCCCAAGTACCAACAGTTGGTATTAGTAGAAGTTCAATAAATCTATTTTTTTTTTTGAGATATAGTTGTTTTACAATGTTGTGTTAGTTTCTACTGTACAGTGAAATGGAGTTCCCTGTGCTATACAGCAGGTTCTTATTACTTATCTATTTTATACATATTAGTGTATATATGTCAATCCCAATCTCCCAATTCATCCCACCTCCACCCTTGCCCCGCTTTCCCCCCTTGGTATCCATACGTTTGTTCTCTACATCTGTGTCTATTTCTGCCTTGCAAACTAGTTCATCTGTACCATTTTCCCAGATTCCATATATATGTGTTAATATATGATATTTGATTTTCTCTTTCTGACTTACTTCACTCTGTATGACAGTCTCTAGGTCCATCCACGTCTCTACAAATGACCCAATTTCGTTCCTTTTCGTGGCTGAGTAATATTCCATTGTATACATGTATCACATCTTCTTTATCCATTCGTCTGTCGATGAGCATTTAGGTTGCTTCCATGACCTGGCTATTGTAAATAGCTATGAACTTTGGGGTGCATGTGTCTTTTTGAATTATGGTTTTCTCTCGGTATATGCCAGGTAGTGGGATTGCTGGGTCATATGGTAATTCTATTTTTAGTTTTTTTAAGGAACCTCTATACTGTTCTCCAAATAAATCTTGATGAAATGGATGAATACATTTATGGTTCAAATGATACCCAATGTCTGCTGTGTTTCTGTAACAGTTATCACAGGTCTCAGCCCACTATATTGCAATAGTATGTTTGAAATTGTCTTCTCTTTTGGACTGTGAGTTTCCAAGAGCAAGGAATGGATTCTCTTCACCATTGTGTCTCTAACCTCAAGGCAAGCATTTAAATATTTGTACATAAATGTGTGACAACTGTCATGTTCAGTTAAGCATTAAACAGGTTACCCATTCCCCAATCAACGACCAATGGAATTACTGAGTAATGCAAAGAAACTGGTCTTGAATTAAACATTTACTATACATAATCACCTGACAGAAAATGGTACAAAAATTACTCTTCTGAGAAACATTTTTTGGGCACCATTAGTTGATGTCATAGTCTTCTTCAAGTTGGCAACAGCTCCTTGCCAATTGGCCAAAGCTTCCCTTGGTGCCTTGCACTGCAAGGTTGCAGACCTGACTCAGGGATTTCTGATAAGGTTTGGCCTATGAAAATGTATCCCAGGAGTTCAATATGACAAAGGGGCATTTTAAAAAACACAGACACCAGTAATAGTAATAATAATAATAATAATATAGATACCCTCTCCTAGGAAATTATTTCTTTCCACCCAAAAGAAGCAAGTTAAAACCACTCTTCCTTCCCTTATGTTCACCAGGGGTCTCTGGCTAGTTCACATCATTTTGCATCACAGGCTTCATCTCAGGCCTCTTGGAAACTGGTCTGCACAGCTCAGGCTGCAGAAGAGAGAGGTTCAAAGTGGGGCACAGCTTCACCATCAATTAATCCTGACTGATCTCCTGCCAGAGGTGACATCCTATCCTCAGGGTTTGGCAGCAAGGCTGATGGAGATAAGAAATGCCAGACTGGGTCAGACCAATGGCATGTTCAGGCCATGGCACTGTGTGGCAGAGGCATCCAGAGATGTTTTGTAGAAAAGAGCTGCACATGTCTCCTATGACATTAGTCATAAAAAATGTGCAAAAAGTCCTTCTGCAGCAGATCATCTTACTGGTCCTTCCAACTTCTATGCCCCTCCATCTTCCACGTTGATGGAGCTTCCATTTTGTTCAGATGTCTACCTCTCCTCCATGAAGCTCGGGAATAAATCCTTTTTGCCTTACACTAGGGTTTCTCCACCTCTGCACCACTGATGTTTTGAACCAGATAATTCTGTTCTGTGGGGACTCTCCCGTGCATTGTAGGATATTTTGCAGCATCCCTGGCCCTTGCATGCTAGATACTAGTAGCAACGTCCACACACACACCTAGTTGTGACAACCAAAAATATCTCCAGACATTGTCCTTAGGGTAGAGGGAGACAAAACTGCCCCCATGGAGAACCACTGCTCTAAACCAACATGGTAGCCCCATTGCCTTAGCCAGTGATTGGTTGGTTTAAACCAATGAGACCCAAGGGAAAGGCACCTTGAGGGCTTCTAAGAAATGTTTTTTCACTCTTAAGAAGCTATGAAATAGAAGGCCCCTCTTCTTTTTCTGGTTGCTGACATGTCTAGATCTGACACCTGGTACTGTAGCACACATCTTATAAACACCCTGAGGATGCCAGCCAACAAAAGGGATGAAGAAGATGAAAAAAATTTTTTTTAAGTCATGGCTCCCCAATGTGACTTAACCAACCCAAGGGCCGCCATACCGCAAGACTTTGTTACATGAGGTAACAATGTCCTTATTAACAAAACATATCTGAGTTGGGATTTCATTACTTGCAGCCACAATCATCCTAACTGATACATCTTTCTGTCTTCTCCATAACCACCCACTTTGCCTCTCTCACTCGTAAGTAGATCAAAACATCACCCTTAAATGCACTGAGAAGCTGTGTGGGATAAAGAGCCCTGGATTCTGAGTCAGACAGCGCTAAGTTCAAGCAGCAGCTCCACACACACAGCTCTAGCATCTTCAGAAGTCACTTAATTTCCCTCATCTTTACAACTGTAATCCCATCAATTCTGCACTCCTTTGGGATTTTATGACGATCAAATGAGATAGTGCATATGAAAATGCTTGGTGAACTCTAAAGTCTTCACAAGTACCATTTCATTTTCAGCCCCTTCCACCCTTTGAAGAGCGGCACATCTACAGTCACCACCCAACAATCAGACATTCCACTAAGATGGACAATAAATATTAAGCGTGTGTAGATGAGGTTCCCAACCTCAGCACTCCTGACATTCTGTGCTGGGCAGTTCTGTGTTGCGGGGTCTATCCTGTGCGCTGTAAGATATTTAGCAGCATGCCCGGCCAGTCATGATAACCAGAAATGTCTCCAGACACTGCCAAAGGGGGGACGTTCAACCCTGAAGGACAAAATTGCCCCTCACTGAAAAACACCGGTGTAGACAATGGGGACATAGAGATGAAAAGATTTATTCCATGACTTGAAGGAATTTACATAAACAATCATTTTTTTTTAAACTGTAGAACTATCACAACCATTATTAGGTAGCAGATAGATCACAGATTTAGATTCAAATGTAGGTTCCCCTCTCTACTTGCCTGGGGCATTACTGTCTCAGTCTCAGCTTCCTCATCCAGAAAATGGGGATGAGAAAGCCTACCTCTCTGGAGCATCTTCAGACTTAAATAAGATAATGAGTGCAAAAAGCCTAACAAAATGCGTGGCATACCATTAGTACTTAATACATGTTAGCTTTGCTTATAATTGTGTTCCTGGTTCAAAGATTATTATCTGGTTTTAGGAATTAGGACCTTAGTTCCTGTTAGCCTTCCTCACTTTGTTCCATTGTTTTACAGACTTGAGTCCCACACCTGATGTAGATGCTGTTGGTTCTCCACTGAAATGCCCTCAGATCTTCTTACCATTTCAGCAAGGCCAGCTTGACTTCCAAGAACCAACACCTGCATCTTTGTTAGAGAGCAACTGTGCAGATGTTAGGCCCCTCTTTGCCTGGACACTTCTGACCCACCATGCATACTCCACCCTGGAACAGCCTTTAACTGATGCCTAATGGACACGGGCGTATAAATAGCCCAGCTACCTCATTCCTCAGTAGGGATAATTCTCAGGCATGTATTTTGCATTGATTCCTAGAACTTTCCTGCAGGAATAAGTTTCAGTTGCCCACCAATTTCCAAACACAGTCAACAACAGCAAGAAGGAGGCTTCTCCCACTTGCCCCAAGCACAAGCCCAGCCTTCGTTGGTGAAGACATATGTGGAGATGTGTTGCTTGCAAACTGCCTGGATTTCTGAACTTGAATTAATACTCAAAAACTATACCTGGATAGATCCGTACCTGCTGAAAAGTCCCTCCGTCCTGGGAAACAGACTGAGACATCAGTGTCCCAAATGCTGAAATACCCCAGCACTGTGCCCTGCAGACACGAGCGTTCCCCAGGTTATGGAATGGGCAAGCAATAGTCCATACCCCCTTGGGCTGGTGCTCTACGTGGCCCAAAATATCTCAATCCATAAAGACTTTCTCTCCTCACTTCCTCTCTCCACTTCAACCTTGTAGGGTTTTTGTTTCCCAAAACCTGTCTACATTGCAGAGGGGTGACATAGTTAGATGGGTATCTTATAAAGACTGCACTTGCAGCAATGTGGACCTCATAACAATGCATTTTCATTTCTCAGATCACCATCAAATGTTAAAAACAAAACAAAACAAAACCTTTTCATTTGTGCTGAGAGATCCCAAGCTACTTGTTTTACTGATGACTTCAGTAGGAAAACTGCAGAATCATAATGGACTGAAAAGATAAGTCCCTAAAGGACAAGAATTGAGGCCAGAAGATATCACGCACACCGAAAACAATGTTGTCAGGAAATTCGTGAGGCTATTAAATCTTACTGTGGAGGAAAATAACACAAATATAATCCTAATGATAGAAGTATTCTCGTGATGATCTAAGCTATTCCGCATATGGAATAGGAGAGAAAAGGAAACTAATTTTCAAAGAACCTATTACATTTAGTCTTCCCCTCAAGACCTGCGAGGTGGACAAAGCTAACACCACTTTAAAGTTAAGACTGAGGATCCACTATGGAAAACAGTGTGGAGGCTCCTCAGAAAATTAAAAGCAGAACTACCACATCATCCAGCAATCCCACTTCTGGATATTTATCCAAAGGAAATGAAAACAGTGTATTGAAGAGATAGATGCTCTCCCATGCTTATTGTAGCATCATTCACAATAGCCAAGATGTGGAAACAACCTAAGTGTCCACCAACAGATGAATGGATACACAGAATGTAGTTTATCCATACAGTGGACTCTTATTCAGCCATGGAAAAAAGGGAAATCCTGCCATTTGCTACAACACTGATGAACCTTGAGGGCATTATAAGTGAGGTAAGTCAGACAGTGAAAGACAAACACTGTATGATATCACTTACATGCGGAACCTAAAAAAGCCAAACTCATAAAAACAGAGCGTACTATGGGGTGGGGGACTGGGGAGATGTTGTTGAAGGATACAAACTTGGAACCAGTACATAAATAAGTCCTGGAGATATAACACACAGCATAGGATTATAGACAACAATGCTGTATTATAAACTTCTAAGTTGCTAACAGACTAGGTCTTATTGTTCCCACCACAGAAAAGAAATGATAATTATATGAGGTGACAGAGGTGTCAGCTCACACTACGGTGATAATCAATATTGCAATATATAAAGGTAGCAAATGAACATGTTGTATACGTTAAACTTACACAAAGTTATATGTTAATTATTCCTCAATAAAAATAAACTTAAAAATATAGGGCTTCCCTGGTGGCACAGTGGTTGAGAGTCCACCTGCCGATGCAGGGGACACGGGTTCGTGCCCCGGTCCGGGAAGATCCCACATGCCGTGGAGTGGCTGGGCCCGTGAGCCATGGCCGCTGAGCCTGCGCGTCCGGAGCCTGTGCTCCGCAATGGGAGAGGCCATGGCAGTGAGAGGCCTGCGTACCGCAAAAAAAAATATATATATATATATATGTATATATAAAATAGACTGAGGAGGTTGAGCCAGGTGTATCAGATCGGAGCTGGAATTTAAACCTGGATAAGTACGAAGCCTGTGCTCCCTGCCACCCTCTTGCTAAGTTCTACTTATTGTCCAACAGGAAGAGTCAAGTTGGAAACAAGACACCAGCCCAGCTGGCTCACCATCTGCCTGAGGGGACAGGAATGACACTGGCTTGCCCGGGAGAGGAGTGGGCAAAGACACAACCTGTCTCACAGTTGGAGGGGAGGGCAAGGTCACCCAGGGCTGGCTGGTGGGAAGGACCTCCTGGAAGGCATGGGCCACGTGCTAGATGTAAAGAAGGGTTTGTTAAGGCAGCAAGTCTCCACCTGGGAGCTTCTACTAAATGCAGACACTGGGTCCCATTACCAGTAAAATCAGACAGGGGGTCTGGGTGAAACCTGAGAATCTGCACATTGAACAAGCCCCACAGGTGATTCTGATACAGTTCAGGGCCACGCTTGCAGAAAGAGTAGATGGGGACAGGTGGGGTAGAGGCATTTCACCTGGAACTTTCCAAATTCAAGAAAATCAGATGGACTGGGACAGGTGGTTTCCATAGGTGAGTAGCAGAGGATACCACTGAAGGGCTCATTTGACTTAGAGGACTTTACATGTCAGGCTAAAACGAAGGTAATGTATATTTATTGAGCATCTACTGCATATCAGATTCTCTAGGCATTTTGCATATATCGCTTTAATATTCACAAAAATCCTACAAGGATGTCCCATTTTAATTTAATTTGCCCAGAGACAGACAGCTAATAAGAGAAGAACTGGGATCAGAGTCTGAATGTTTGTACCTCTAAAGCCCGTATTTTTCCTGCTATATCCCATCTCTCCTATGGACTCTAAGCCACAAGCTGAGTAGAGTCACTGATGTCTTTGGAGCAGGCAAAGCAACAAGTTCACAGGGAATTTTAAGAGACCAAAACTTGCGTTAAGTTGGATTGGCCTGGGGAGAGAATGGAGCCAAGACTAGACCCCTTGACCTCATCTAAATTGTACCTCCTGTAGTACTGACCAGGGCCAGGAAGGAGTGGAGCCAGAGGTCTCCTCAAAGAGTTCTAGGTAAAAACCTCAACCTCATGCCCTTAAAAGACAAAGGGTGTTTTAATCTAAGCTCTGAGCCAGGTCACCTGTTTGCCTGTATGCTATGCTAGTCTTTGCATCACCTAGAATTCTAAAGAGAACATAATTGCTTATGCGGCAACATCTGAGAACAGGGGTAGAGAGGTGAGGGGCCTGATGTACAGAGTCCCTGGGTGCAGCTGTCTGAGAAAAGCTTCGTGTTCCCTTCAGCAGGGGTGGAGGATGAATTTGGGATGAGCAGAGAGAACACAAGGAAATCGGTTAGTCCCTGTGGCAGTAGTCCAGGTAAGAGATGATGGGTAGCCCAGTGTAGGGCAGCCGGCAGTGGGGGTGAAGAGACATGGACTAATTCTGTAGGTAGAACTGAGACCGTCAAGTTGAAAGGGCAAGGATTTTCCTGCACATTTGGTAACTGAGGAGGAAACTGAGTCACAAGTGGTCAAATGACAAAAGGTACTTGGCTAAATGACACAGAAATAACTCAAACCCAGATCTCCTGACTCAGCCATGGTGGACTGAGCTCTTATTCTGGGGTGAGCATGCTGTTAGGGTTAGGGGTACAAAGGAGAAGACTATAAGGCAGTGTTGCACACAAAAAGGGGAGAACAAGGAAACTTTTGAAGGTGATGGATATGTTTATTACCTTGATTGTGTTAGTGGTTTCACAGTTGTATGCATATTTCCAAACTCATCAAATTGTGTACATTAAATATGTACAGTTTTTACATATAAATTACACTTAAATAAAGCTTTTTTAAAGATTTCTTTGATGCGGACTGTTTTAAAAGTCTTTATTGAATTTGTTACAATATTGCTTCTGTTTTATGTTTGGGGTTTTTTTTGTTTTTGTTTTTTTTTGCCCACGAGGCATGTGAGATCTTAGCTCCCAGACCAGGGATGGAGCCTGCACCCTCTGCATTGGAAGGTGAAGTCTTAACCACTGGACCCAGGGAAGTTCCCCATACAGCTTTTTTTTTTTTTTAATACAGTGTTACATAGTAGTTAGGAACCAAGGCTCTGGAGCCAGGCTGCCATAAGCCTACCTACTATTTGGGTAACCTTAGGCTATTCACATAATCAGTCCCAAGTCTCATTTATCCCATCTGTAAAATGGACACATCTCATAGGACAATAGTGAGGATTAAATCAGATGATGCATATAAAGTCCTTATATTTTACTTCTACTTAACACTGAACTGGCAGTCCTTGTCTGTGTAATCAGTCAAGAAAGATTATTTAAGAAATAAGAACATTAGAAAGATAAGAAAATATTAACATTCACAGACAATATGATTGCCTACATGGAAATATCTAGGATAATTTACAGGTAAATAATGAGAACTAATAATAAATTCAGAATATTTTCAAAATAACCTCCATACACAGAAAACAATAATGTGCCTACACACCAGTAACTATCAAATAGAAAATGTTTTATCTACGGCTAGAGCTATCTATCCCACTGAAAATACTTTTAAAAAAATTATAAAGCACTCAGGAATGTCAAAAATATGTGAGACAGTTATGAAGTTTTAAAACTTCACTAAATGACTTAAGATATGTCCCAAACAAGTGAAAAGGCTGTACACCATGTCCATGAATAGGAAGATTTCCTATCAAATGCTGATTTGCTCTATATTAATCTATAAATTCAATACCACATTAATTAATGAAGGTAATCAACAGAATTTTTTATAGACTATGACAAACTGAGTGCAAAATTTACAGCTAAGGATAAAGGCCTATGAAGAGAAAAGGAAATTATGATTAAAACAAACAAGACAGAAGGACTTACCCTCTCAGAAATCATCTTATTATAAAGCTACATTAATGCAAAAAAACCCAACCAGTACGAAAATGGTATGAGGATAAACAAATAATCCAATGGAACAAAGCAGAGAATCCAGAAAGAATTATATCACTGAGGAGTTGTTGAAAACTGGGAGAAAATGGTGAGATATTCCACAAATAGTGCTGAAGTCATTGGCTCTCCACATGAAAAGTAAATAAAATTAAATCCTTATTTCACAACACATACAAAATATATTCCAGGTGGAATAAATATCTAAATGTAAAAGGCAAAACTTTACATTCTGAAGTGTCTATCTTTATGTTACTGGGGTAGGGAATATATTTTTTAACATGCAAAAAGCAAAATCTATTAAGAAAAAGTTCAATAAATTTGTATCTGTTAAAATTTTTAATTTTTTAAATTATGAGACCCAATACATAAAATTGGAAGACAAACTGAAAGCTGAGATTGTAAAAAAATTCTGCAATACTTTTAATAGATTCAAAAATTAGTATCCATGACATATAAAAAAATACATTCAAATCAATAAGAAAAAAATGATCACCCCAATAGAAACGAAGACCTAAATGGCCAACAGACGTGAAAATATGCTCAACTTCCCAAGTAATAAGATAAATGCAAATTGAAAACAATAATAAGATTCTATTTCACACCTATCATATAAGCAAAAATGGACAAGATTAATAATACCAAGATTTGAAAAAAATATGAGAAAGTTGGGTCTTTCCTTCTTGGCTGTGGGAGCATAAACTAGCTCAGTCATTTTGCAGAACATACTGGCAATCTCTAGTGATACTGAAGATGCCCACATCCTATGACTCAGAAACTCTACTTACAGGGATATATTCTTTTTTTTTTTTTTTTGCGGTACGCGGGTCTCTCACTGTTGTGGCCTCTCCCGTTGGGGAGCACAGGCTCCGGACGCGCAGGCTCAGCGGCCATGGCTCACTGGCCCAGCCGCTCCGCGGCATGTAGGATCTTCCCGGACTGGGGCACGAACGCGTGTCCCCTGCATCGGCAAGCGGACTCTCACCCACTGCGCCACCAGGGAAGCCCACAGGGATATATTCTTAAGAAACCTCTCATATGTGTAAGGATGTTCACTGCTTCACTGTTTCTTGTTAAAAAAAAAAGAAAAGAAAAAAGGTACCCAACATTCAGTTTAAGGGTAAGTAAAAACTGTATACATCTGTACAATGTATGCTATAAACTAGAGCTATATTTTTAAATATAGATGAATCTCAATAAGATACAATTAAATTTAAAAAAATGAAGAATATATACAATGTAGTATGGTTTATAAAGAGCTTGAAAATACGAATACAATATACTCTTTAGGTTTGCATGAGCATATGGAAAAACATGCTTGTCAGCTTCGGGTTAGTGGTTTCCTCTGATGAGAGCGAGAAGGGAATGGAACCAAGGTAGCAGGATTTGACAACACCTTTATTTTACATTTTAAAAATCTGAAATACACGTGATAAAAGTGTTAACATTTGTTAAATCTGAATGGTTGGTACGTGGGTGCTTGTTATTTTATTTTCTTTGCTTCTCTGTACGTCTGAAATATTCTAGCATTTATAGATCTTTTCTTTTAAAGGACAAAGAAAAGTTTTCAACCACAATGATATGACTCCTCTGAGACTTCTGAGTTCATCAGAGATATCTGGACCAACACTAATGAATGCTCTGAGCAGACAAAGCATCTGAGAAGATCTTTGGCATCTGATGAAGTGAATCCATCTGGCACCAACATGCAAACCTCTTATTAAAAGAGCATTGGCAAACTCAATCACTTACATAGACAAAACCAGAATCATTGCCTTGCAATTCAACTAAGCCCTTCCCTAGACAAAATAAAACCTTCAACAGAAATCAATACCCAAACTTTAGAATCACCAACACTATAACATTACCCCGTCCAATCTGAAAAAATGAAAGCAATTGTACATGCCTAAGGCATATTTATCTAACATCATGTTTAAGATTTTAAAATATACTGAGATATGAAATAGTGGTGTTTGTATATTTTTTATTCCCGAACAGCGGGAATTATACCCAACATGTTATTTCTTTCTTAGAGTTGTTTCAGGCACCAGAAGCACATTCTAGGCTGGACATAGACCCAGAGTGGACAGTGCGTCAAGTAAATTCACACATATACCCTTCTCCCCTGGAAGTTCACAGCCTAAGAGAGCTGTCAGTAGTCATTCCAATGAACAGAAATTGTGCAGAGAAAACCAGATAACAAATATTTAACAAGCACTTCCTAAATGCAAACTGCCATACTAGGTAATAAAGAGAAGATAAACATATATGCCACGAATTCTACTATGATGTTTATAATCTAGTCAACTCACCTATACATTTATCCAACCAGCCAATCATCCATCCCTCCACTCACCTTTCCTCCCATCCAACTTTCCACCCTCTATCCCTTCAATCCTACATCTTTCCACTCATCCATACAACAACCCTTCACCCATCCACTCTTCCACACTTCCAACGACCTTGATCCTCCCTTCCAACTCTCCATTCACCTACTCAACTACCTTCTATTGCTCCACACATCCATCTCGTCGACTCTGTAACCACCTGCACTGGGTTGAATAGTGTTCCCCCCAAAAGTCATGTCCACCCAGAACCTCAGAATATGACCTATTTATTTGGAAACAGGATCTTTGCAGATGTAATTAGCTAAGTTAAGATGAGGTCATACTGAATGAGAGTGGGCCTTATTTCAATGACTGGTGCCCTTATAAGAGGAGAAAACAGAGACACACATACACAGCAGAATGTCATCTAACGATGTCAGAGATTAGAAATGATGCATCTACAAGTCAAGGAAGGCTAAGAATTGCTGGCAACCACCAGGAGCTAGAAGAGGCAAGGAAGGATCCTTCCCTAGAGGCCTCAGAAAGAACACAGCCCTACCGATACCTTGATTTTGGACTTCCTACCTCCAGAACTCTGGTAAAACAAATTTCTGTTGTTTTAAGCCACCAAATTTGCAGTACTTTGTTTTGGCAGCCCTACGAAACTCTTCCCACCAACCACCCCTCTCCACCTCTCCAAGCCCCAACGGGTAAACCTTCCAACTAACCAACCCCCGAAGAATCCACCTCATCAACCATTCATTCCATCCATCCATGGTTTATTTAGAGTCTACGTGCCAGGCATGGCTCTGAGTGCTAGGTGTACAATGGTAACAATGGCAGTAGCAAAATGTCATGGGTTTTGCCTCGCATGCATGCTAATATCCCCATTAATATCACCAGACTCCAAGTATAAATATAATCTAAATAAACACAATGGGCTTGCTGAGAAAATTGAGCTTCAAGGCAAGTTCCCAAGCCATCCCTGCCACCCACAACCTATTAGTGGCACTTAGGCCCTTTCAATATAGAAGCCCTGAAGCCTCCACTAGGTGATAAGCTGTCTCTTCCCCAATGTATATATGGACATTATACAAATAATCATACAAATAAATATGTATTTACAAGTTGTGCTAAATTCCACGAAGGATAAAACTCAGTTCTATGAAGAAGACTATAACACTGCAGGGGCCAAGGCACTAATTACGGTTGGGAAGGCTCACAGAAGTGAGACATCACCTCCCAAAGGGGCTTAATGCAGGATAAGGGATTTACTGGGTTTGCCAAACAAATGAGTAAACACTAGACACTCTCAGAGCAGTAGGAGCCCAGTGCAGGCTTCAAAGGCTACTGGATAATTGGGATTTAAGTAATTGGTGCTTGGCGAGGGAAGGGGGGTAGGGGTCTACATTTAGAATGGTTCTCAATAAACAAAAGTACAGAGGTCATTCATTCATTCCAAGAGATCTTGACATTTTTGTGCCAAGGACCGCTCTGGCAGGCTGGTGAAGCCTTCAGATTCCTTCCCAGAACAAAGCTGTTAGATGACTGAAAATCTGCCGAATTACAAAGGAAACCAATTATATCAAAATACTGTCATAACAATATTTTTAAACAAACTTGTGATATGTATATAAGCTCCCATTGAAATGTTAGATAACAAGATCTATACTATGTTTACTAACTACTGTCATTTCTAAGTAATTTGCTGAAAGTAAACAATAATTCTAAGATATCTGCAACCATGGTAATGTGATATGAAAATATAAGTGATTTCTCTTAGTAAAAAAAATCAGAGAACCGCTCAAATTAGTGTGGTTCGTTGCTACCATTCAAAATCAAAGGAAATAAAATTTTCAGTTATGCGTGAGTAAAAATAGGTAATTTTCCCACTTTCAAGTTTACAGACCACTGAATTCTTTCCACAGACCCTTAGAGGGCCCATGAACCCCAGGATAAGAACTCCTAATTTATCTGCTTAAGTCTTTATATACTGATTCATTCACTTATTCCCTCATTCGTTCCCCAAATCCTGAGTGCTTATGACACACTTGACAATGTGGTAAGTGCTAGGAACACACTGGGCAAAAAGACAGATGTGGTCTCTGCCCTCGTGAGTTTATATTCTAGTGGGCAGGAATAGTCAAGAAGCAGGTAAATAAACAAGACAGTTACAGACTGAGATAACTGCCAGGAAGGGAGTCCACAGGGCTATATGGAAGAGATAAACCATGGTGAAGGGACTCCCCTGGTGGCGCAGTGGTTGAGAGTCTGCCTGCCAATGCAGAGGGCCTGGCTTCCATCCCTGGTCTGGCAAGATCCCACATGCCATGGAGCAACTAAGCCTGTGTGCCACAACTACTGAGCCTGCACTCTAGAGCCCGCATGCCACAACTACTGAAGCCTGTGTGCCTAGAGCCTGTGCTCTGCAACAAGAGAAGCCACTGCAGTGAGAAGCCGAGGCACTGCAATGAAGAGTAGCCCCTGCTTGCCGCAACTAGACAAAAGCCCACGTGCAGCAACGAAGACCCAACACAGCCAAAAATAAATAAACAAATAAAGAAATAAATAAACATGGTTGGGAGAGGGGAGGTACCCTTGGCATGACAATCCATGGGAAGCAAGCCACGCAAGAGCCTGGGGAACCACAATGCAGAAAATTCAGAACACAAAGGCCCTATGACCAGAGAGGAGCTTGCAGAGGTAGAAGATGAAAGCAAAGATGGGGCAGCTGCCAGGTTATGCTGGACCTCATAGACCCTGGGTCACTGGGGTCGCACTTTAAGTCCAGGGGGCAGTACTGAGGCAGCTTAAGCAGGGGAATAACAGGATCTGATTACATTGTTTTAAAAGATTTCCTTGGATGCTGAGTGGAGAATGGATTGTAGAGGAAAAGATCGTTGGCAGAAGCAACAAGCTTAGAGGCCAGAGCATTCACCCAAGTGAGAGGCAATGGTGACTTGGGTCAGGGCTGGGTTAGGGTGAGGTATCTAGGGTACAAAAATTAAGGAAGCACTCACTTCCCAGCTTGCAGTGGGGGTGGGCAGTTTGAAGATATCTTTTGGAGATAATGGGCAAGACAGAAAAAAATGTATTCTAAGACTGTCTAAAGTTCAGTAGTGAGTAATAATTTTAGGAAGGAGCTTACACAACAGACTGTGGAGGGTATGAATAACAGAGAAAGGACTTTTGACTTTCTCCTATAGCTAATAAAGAATCACAGAATTAAATAAAACTTTATACACTGTCCTGACAAAAGGCTGTGGAGCTCCAGCAGCTCCTTTGGACCATGAAGCAACTTTGATGATGCAAACCGTGCATTTAGGAACAAAAGAGTGTACAGAGGAGTCTAGATGTATGATGAAGCCACTCTGCCAGCCTGAACCACACACCCCCAGACTGCTTTAACCCAGGAGGAAATAAACTTCTATTTTGCTTTAGCAACTCATTTCCAGACCTGTCTACTGGCAAACACAATTCCTAAACAATGCAGAAACTGGTCCACAATGCTTACTAAAATCCAAATGAATATAGATTCCTCTATATACTCATTTCCACTCATTCACTCCCGTTCAAATACAGTCGACTGTGTGTCTCACTTTGGTTGACTAGGTGCCATCAAAAGGAGACTTTTCTCCCGTGTTGTTTCTGAAAAAGACTCTCAAATCCAGTGAAATAACTCTGGAGCAGAGAGGTGGTGTGATATTATATGTCATTATAAACTCTAAGTGCCTCTTCTGACCCTGAGAAGGCTAGCAGTGGCAAAGGCACCAAAAAGTCACCGTGATGAACAGAACATGTTGGAAGCTGGCTGAGGAAAGTAGGAACTAATGAATGTCGGCTCCGACAAATGTCAACTATCAAAAGTGAAGAAAGGGGGGCTTCCCTGGTGGCCCTGGTAGCGCAGTGGTTGAGAGTCCGCCTGCCGATGCAGGGGACGCGGGTTCGTGCCCCGGTCCGGGAAGATCCCACATGCCGCGGAGCGGCTGGGCCCGTGAGCCATGGCCGCTGAGCCTGCACGTCCAGAGCCTGTGCTGTGCAACCGGAGAGGCCACAGCAGTGACAGGCCCGCGTATCGCCAAAAAAAAAGAAAGAAAAGAATGTGTTTCCTCCAAAAGTAGTGAAGGGGACACCTTAACAAACAACACAAAGATAACTCCAGCTCGGCAGCAAAATGGAGTGTATTCAGCTAGTGCCTGCCATTTTGCAAAGCTGTAAAATCAGCTTCTCTGCAGCATCAGAGAAGTGCTGGAAGGAGCTTTTGAAATCATTTTCCCACTGCCCCCAGTATAAAGTGAGGCGCTTGAGTCTCAGACAGGGTAATGGAAGTTGATTCCCAAAGGCACACAGAAGATTAGTGGCCGGGATGGGATGGGAATCTGGGTCCCATACACACTTCCTTAGGGATTGTTTAGAATCAGCTTTTATCTAAGGCAGGGGTTGGTAAACTTTTCCATAAAGGGTCAGATAATAAATACCTTGGGTTTGCAGGCTACAGAGTCTCCTCTGAAACTACTCAGCTGGATTTGACCCGTGGGCCATGGGTTGCTACCCCCTTACCTAAGGCATTGTATCCACGTGATCCCCAGACCAGCAACATCAGCAGCATCTAGAACTTGCTAGAAATGCAAATTCTCAGTCTCTCACCTCCAAACCTAATGAATCAGAAATCTCAGGGGTGATATCTAGAAACCTATTTTCACAAACCCTCCAGGTGATTCTGACACACACTAAAGTTCAAAAACCATCGAGGTAGAAGCAGAGCAAATCACTGTCTCACATACCACTTCTAGTACATGGTCTGGTGTGTGGTTCCTAGTAGTCACCTTTGACAGCAACTACTAGCTTCCCACCCCAAAATCTGTTCTCTTCTGCTTCCTTATTATACAATCCCCAGTCTCAGTTGGACTTACGGCTCCCCAGAACAAAGCCTACATTCTACACTTTTCAGGTGCACTTGCAGTTAAGTTTAGCCATGTAACTAACTTTTGACCAGTGAGATGTAAGATAAGTATATGTGGCAGCTCCTGGGGACCTCCATTAAAAGACAGCTTATATATACCTATTGCCTCTTTCTCCCCTTTTCTCTGTCCGGCTGTCCAAAATGTAGGCATAATGGCTGGAGCTCCAGCAACCATATTGAACCATGAGGTGACCAGGGTGGGGGGCATAGAAGCCATCCAGTAAGGAACAGGAGAGAAGAAAATTGTGTCCTTTCATTGTGTAGCCACCTTACAGGCATTGAGCTGTCCTCTGCCAGGCTTCTTTCATATGAGAGTGAAATAAAATTCTGTCTCACTTAAGCCATTTGTGTTAATTTGAGTTTTCTGCCATAAAGTACCAAACCTAAATCAACTGGTCCAGCATCCAGTGAATATTTTTTGAACAAATACATCAGTTGCAAGCAAATAAGACCTGGGTCTCAAGTTACAGGTAGATTTGACTAGTAGAAACAATTCTTCCAAACACAGTGTCCGTAGGGGCCAAAATAATAAAAAGAACCACATTAGGTGGTGAAAACATTAGAAACTTCTATACATATGGTAGCCTTCATTTCTCACATTGCCCAAAGCCTAGCTGGTAATGGAGCAAAAGCCCACTTCTCAGGCTCCCCCAGGAGGCAGCCACCATATCCATGACCCACAGTCACCTCTTCCTCGAAGCCTTTCCTAATCAGAGCAGGCCTAGCGTTCTGGGGGTTTGCATCTCACAGTGAAATGTATAGGGTTGTTCTGTCCTGTTTCATTCGATTCACACTGATGTGTCATCTTGCAATGTTTCTCAAGTTACTTGTCAAGCAGAGTGTTTTTCTTACCCATGGTAGGCTCTCAATCAATACCTGTGGAATTGAACTCACTTCACTGGTGTCTTTTTCTCCTGCCAGAACAGAAATGTCTTGAGAAGCTGGGGCTAACTTTTCTATTTTTCAAACAACCCCCCACTAGCCCCAACACCGTGCAGGAGCCCTGCACCTGCAGACACTCCATGAATACTGGTTAGTGTGTCCCAGGCACTTCCCCATCTCTGCCCATTTTGATGCATCAGGAACAGCATCAACCCTGGCCCCTCCTCATTCTCACTTTCCAGGGACTGAGACCTGGCCTGGTTCCCAAAGCCCAGAAACAGAGATCCTCAAACAGCTTCAGTGAGGACCTTATTTATCAACCAGAGAAAGATGAACGGCTTTGCTCCATAATATCCCAAAAGCAACACTAAACCAATGCTTACTTCTGCTCATGCCTTCACATTAGTCCTTCTCAAGCTTTTATAACCCATGCCTCCGTGATAAACATTTTTTCATCAGCTTTACTGAGATATAAGTAATATACAATAAACTGCACATACCGAATGTATACAATTTGGTAAGTTTGGAAACATGCATACACTCATGATGCCATCACCACAATATCAAGGGAACATACACGTCTGTCACCTCCAAAAGTTTCCTTGTGTCACTCTGAGGTTTCGTGTGTGTGTTGTTTCGTTTGGTTTATAGTAGGAACGCTTAAAATAAGATCTACCCTCTTAAATGTTTAGCACAATACATAATTGTTGACTAGAGGCACTACCCTGTACAGCAGACTTCTAAATGAAGTCATCTGACACAACTGAAACCCATACCAATTGAACAAGTCCCATTTCCCCCTCCTCTTGGCCCCTGGCAACCACAGCTCTATTCTCTGCTTCTATGAGTTTGACAATTTTAGGTGTCTTGCATAAAATTTGTCTTGCAAAAAATTCGCCATGCAATATTTGTCCCTCTACGACTGGCTTACTTCACTGAGCCTAATGTCCTCCAGGTTCATCTATGTCATCACAAATGACAAGACTTCATTTTTAGGGCTGAATAATATATTCCATTGTATGTACATACTGCCTTTCCATTACCCATTTAGCTTGATGCATATTTTTAAACTTGCCTTTTCCTCTAATGGTATTTCAACTTTTGAGATGAATTAATATTGCAGCTAAAACGTATCAAGTCATGTCATTGTTCAGTGGGCCCTGCTATCACCACTCCAGGAATATTATACACATATGTCTCAAAAGAAAATCTTTGCTTCACATGCTAATCTCTGACTCTTGCTGGCTCAGTCTCTGTTTGGACTCCACACACTTCGGTGAAACACAAATTACTATTTGATCCCTTGGACTAAACCAGGGGGCAACCTCCAATACCTCACAGCAGGATTGATATCCAGCCAGTAGCTGATGGCTGGCATCCATTCAGTTGGCCAGTGCATCCATCCAGACTGACCAGCACCTACACCTGACCAATTGTTAAACTTTTTGAATATCACTTACCTACAGAGACCAGAAGGTAACATAAATTGGAAATTCCATAATAATTTAAATGAAAGAGAAGGGTGAAGACCATGCAAAAAATTACATGTAAATTCATCAAAGCCTGGTGATAACATATAAGAAGGCTCTCCACACAGCATCTCATATTTTGCATCTCATACAAAGTAGGAATTTAATAAATCTCCGGTGCTATTGTGAATTCATAGATGCCAATGAGTTCTGTGCTTTACTTTAATGTAACCCACCTGCCTGGCATTAGTTTGGAGAATTATTAACCGTCATTATATAAATATGTCCCTTCTGCCACCCACCTAGGAGCCCACTGTGTGGAGGTACCCACATGAGAAACAACTTGTTAGCACAATAATGAGCCTGAAACTCAGAGTGTCTACCCTTATGACTTTCTATTTAGGGCTCCTTGTTCAAACCAGAGTTTTCTTTCCCCATCTATGAGGATTTAATACGAATGTCACAGAGGTCTGTCTACTTCAGGCTAATCACTACCCATCTCTCCAAGGTGCCTCGAGGAGCCACCCACCCCCAAAGGGCATTTAATGTATGTTTAGATTGCTGTCATTTGCTCCCTGTGTGACTTTGCACAAGTTACTCAACCTCAGTTTTCTCATCTGTAAAATGGGGCTAATAATAGCTCCTACCTCACTGGGCTTTTAAAAGGATTCAATGAGATCATGGATATAAAACCCCCTGTATGGAGCTTGGAATGTAGCAGGTCTTCAGTAGCGCTAATGATTGTGGAAGATCCCAATGGCCACCAGGTAGAATGCTAAGCTGGAAGAACGATGGCTACATCATTTACTCAAGCCCCATCCCACACCAAGACTAAACTAATAGCATGCTGTTAAGTTACCTGCCCACACCTTAAAGTTTCTTCCTTGAGAGAGAGCTTTGGGAAATGGATTTAGACATCACGGCTTCAAGAAGCAGAAATCATTCCTCCTTGTCCTCCTGACACCTCACACCCCAGCCACTCACACTGCAGCCCCGTATTAGGAGCTAAGTGGAAGCGTCCTTCAGGCTTTAGAAAGCAGACGCTGCAGGCTTTAGAAAGCAGGACTTCATCTCTCCCGGCATCAAAGCAGAAGCCTGACAGCCTTTGAAGTTTGGGATGTGTCTCCCTCTCTGCCTCTCGGGGGTCTTTACTTCTGCTGCACTGCACTTCTAGGGAGGGCTAGCTGTGCACTGGCTCACGAAGCAGCCCCCAGGGTCTTTCCCAGACTTGGATCCTGTCTGTCTCATTATGTCCTTCTTCTGGAGAGATCACCTACTTATCTCTCTGTCATGAAAAGGAGAGAGGGAAGGAGCAGCAGAGTCTCAAGGTTAGCCAGTGTTTGTGCAGTACAAACGGCCTGCTGAAGGTAGCTGTGCTGAAGGAGTGCATGCAAATACAGGGGGTAGCACAGCAGAGACAAACTATGGGCCTTCTCATTTTCCTCACGGAATAAGACCTCACTCACAATCACTGACTCTGTTTATAAAATGATGAGCCTCCAAGGGACAGGTGTTCTCACCCAGGATACTATCACTCGGAGACCCTGGGACAACTGACTGAACCGTGTTAAGCCCCCTTCCCAATGTCTGTCACACGTGATCAGAAGGCCAACCTCACACGGGATTGAGACAATTACACGAGAGAATGTGTGTGCAGTGTCCACTGCAGTCCTGGCCACACAGTGGGCACTTAGCAGCTCTTGGCTTTCATACCGATTTACAAGGCCAGCCCATCACAGCAGCACTATCCACAATAGTCAAAAGGTGGAAACAACACAAATGTCCATCAGCAGGTGAATGGATACACAAAACGTGGACCATCCATACAATGGAGTATTATTCAGCCTTAAAAAGGAAGGAAATCTGGCCACATGCTACAACATGGATGAACCTGGAGGGCATCACACAAAGTGAAGTAAACCAGTCACAAAAGGATAAATACTTATGGTTTCACTTAGTGGAGGTACCTAACAGAGTCAGATTCACAGAGACAGAAAGTAGAATGGAGGCCCCCGGGGGGCTCAGGGAGCGGGGAATGGGGAGTTGCAGTTTAATGGATATGGAGTTTTGTTCTGTGAGATGAAGAAGTTCTGAAGATGGGTGATGCTAAAGGCTGCAGAATGATGTGACTGTACTTAATGCCACTGAGTAGTGCACTTAAAGGATACTTAAATGGTTAAAAAGCGGGGCAAGTCCAAGGAGTCTGAGACAACCCCTAGACGTTGGCAGGGAACTGGGGGACAGGGGAAGCATCAGGGCTCTCTCCTCATCGTCCACTTTGAGCTCTAAAGCAATGGGAACGTGGCCCTCACCAAAGTACTCACTCAGAAAACCAGAAAAGATGCAGATACCTACGGTCATGATTGGGGGATACAGACCACAGTCAAAGCTGGAGAGGTGGTGTATTCTGAAACTGATGACCACCACTGAATGCTTACTAGGATGGCTCAGGCCCCACCCAAGCAAATCAATTACAACCCAAAACTCTAGCCTAGGGATCCTCAGGCTGATTCATGAAGGGCGTAAGGAGAGGCACTTCCCTCTTCAGAGGAGGAAGAGGAGGATGGAGGCCGAAACCAGCTTTGCCCAAAACCAAGGAACTGTCGCTACGTTAGCAGGAGAGATCCGCGTGGGTAACAATGATATGGAGCAGGTGCTGGGTACCAGAAACTTCAAATACGTTACCCCGAATTGCTATAACAATCTTAAAAGGTAGGTGCAGCCATCCCCCACCTCCCTGGGCCTCAGCGTCCTCTGAATAGTGCTGACCTCACAGGGCAGCTGTAAGGGCTGAGTGAGACTACCCACGAGCGTGCAGAGCACACAGGTAGCTCTAAGGAAACTAGCAATGGTCGCAGTAAGCACACACAACTCAGCCTCTGCCCTCTTCTAAGTTGCCTGCTGGGAGTGAACAACTCTCCACTCAAATGCATTTGCTGTGGCTAGAAGGAAGGGCGAGGATTGCTATGGGATCCCTGGCTCACTCCTTCCAGGAAGCTTTCCCTGATTACCACCCCTCCACAACACTGGGCCAAGGGGTCTTCCTCTGGCTACTCTAGCCCCTGTGTTTCCCTCTGTGCCGGCACGTGACACCCTGTGTTGTAATGTAATGATTGTTGATTTGTGTGTCTTCCACAAAAACACCTAGGGAGTGGGGACAAATCTGTGCCCAGCCCCCAGCACCAGCACACATCCTAGCTCATAATATGCTGGATGGAAAGACAGCTGGATGAGCAGATGGACAGATGGATGGGTGGGTGGATAGGTGGGTGGATGAGAGGATGGGTGGATGGGTAGATGGATGGGTGGATGGATAAATGGGTACATGGACAGATGGATGGATGGATGAGTGGATGGGGTCATGGGTGAGTGGGGAGATGAGTGGATGGATAAGTGGGTGAATGGATGAGTGGATGGGTAGATGGATGAGTGGATGGGAGGATGGATGGAGGGAATGGGTGGGTGGGTGAATAAGCCAAAAAGGGAGCCCTACCTCTAAGTGGATCTCCTGGCTAGGAACTCACCCGGATTTTTTTTCTCTAACGTACACATGCCTCTTTTCTATTCTTTTCTCTCTCTTCATCCCTTGTGCTTAAAACGACACTTGCATTTAGGGCTTTTTCTCTGTCAAAAAAAAAGGTGGGAAGTAAATTTTTACTTTAAATCCACATAAAACACCCAAGAAAAATTCGCACTCTGTCTCTCAATGAAGAAAGGCTAGGAGGCCAGGCTGTTCCAGCGGTGGAGCCACAAGTCTGTTTTGACAAGTTATCTCCTCATAAACATACTAGTTTATCTCATGCTAAACATTCAGATGTGCTATCTCGGCAAAGGGAAAACATATATTGCACGTTTTCTAGACAGCCTGTGAGCATCCATGCCAGTGACACAAGCATCTGAAACACGGGGCTGACACTAAATAAACCAGAAAAGCAAATGTTTGTTGCAACACTCGGAACTTCACCATCCGTTTGCTTCATTGCCAGAGTGATGCACAAGGAGGACTGTGGGAAATGATGGGGTGAGGGAGAGTCCACGAGAAAAACAGCAGCTCTCCGAGAGGATTGAGATGGCGAAGATCAAAGTAGAGGAGCACAGGGAAGGCTGAAGTTATCCACAGGCCAAGCCAGCGGTTCTTAACTGGAGGCTGGCTTGGTCCCCAAGGAACATTTGGCAGTGTCTGGACACATTCTGGTTGCCAGACGTTGGGGAGGGTGCTACTAGCATTGAGAGGGGTAGAGGCCAGGGATACTGCTAAATGCCCTACAGTACACAAGACAGCCCCCCCTCCATTACACAACAAAAGATTATTTGACCCAAACATCATAATGCCAAGGTCAAGAAACCCTAGGCTAAGCTCGAGCAGGGTGCAAGCCAGCTACTCAGTAGCTGTGTAGCTGCAGCAGGTGAATCCAAATCTCTGAGCTGCAAGATGAATCTTGTAGCAATCAGTGGGATAGAGTAAATGAGAGGATAGGTGTGCAATGAACACAGCACGTGTTCAGTGAATGTTAGCCTCTTTTACGCACTCCTCTCTGCCCTCTGCTTTCGTGAAGCTTATTTATTCTTTAATTCACTCGATTCTTGAACTAATATGCATTGAATGTGTACTATGAGCCTGGACCTGGGCACTGGGTATTCAGCAGTACAGAAGAAAGGCAGGATCCCTGCCCTCATGGAAGCAATGAAAAAGGAGGGTTTATTTGGGGGTGTGGGTGGGGGAGGGGTGGTGCCAGGAAGAGGGAACAGAATATACAAAGACTCAGAATACATGGGGTGTGTCAGAACAGGCAGCCTGGTGGCACTCAGCTGGCAGAGGGGAGAGGGATGAGAAAGGCAGGGCCTTGCAGATCCTGAGAAGGTACCTGGGTTCTAGCCGAGATGTCATGAGATGTCTCCTTGACGGCTATTAAGGAGAGAAGTGACCCAGCTACAGTGGGAAGGATGGATTGGAGAGGGATGAAGGTGGAAGCAGGAAGACCAGTTAGAAGGCTGTTCCAGAGGTCAGGCGGGAGATGGTGGTGGCAGTGGAGGTGGGGAAGCAACTGAAGGAGAACGACTATAAATTGCACTAGGCTGGGTATGTGGTTAGAGAGAAGGGAATGGTCTACTGCTCCATTAGGGTCAGGCTGTGCAGTCAAGGTTGAAAGACAGATAAGTGACACTCAGGGAAGAGATCAGTGCACGATTTGAGGTCACTGGGAACAGGCAACACACACACTGGGCTCGTGTGGTCCAGCGCTTACTTGCAGAAGAGAAGTGAGAACACACAAGATCCAATACCTCACAATAGGCTGGTGCCCCATGGTCCGGGGTCCACCCCGAAGTCCATGCAGTGGTGTGGCCGCATGAACCCCACTTTGTGCTGCAGTGGAAAGGTCCCAATCCTTCCCCGCCGGGAACAGATACAGCGATGGGGGCTGGCCAGGTGCCAATACAACACACACGCTTAGGCAAAACAAGGAAGTCCACATCAAGCTCAGAGCTGGGAAAGGTATGCCCAAGCGAGTACATATGTCCAGCACAGGCTACGAGGTCTTGTTATCTCTTTGCAGGAAAACATTCGAGGCCCAAGGCTGCTCTTAAGCAGCCATGCAGGGGTTACGCAAGCTGCATACAACTGCCTTTCCCAACAGGGAAAATCTAAGGACAGCTCCCAGCTCCCAGGCTTAAGCAGTTGGGTGGCTGGTGGGTGCAATTATTAAGGAGAGAAAGACTTGGGAGGAGACAGTTGGGGGCAGGAAGCAGAGGAAAAACAGTCAAGAAACACTCAATACCTGTGGGTTCCCTCCTGCCTGTCCACTCCCCACCCCGCCTCCTCCCTTTCTCAAAGCTCAATGACAAGGTTCGTAACTGCAATCTTTCTCTTCTCTACCTGAGACACAGACAGAAAGGCTGTCACCTAGGGGGACCCCCAGCCCTCCCCTTGACACAGGCCCCAGAGATGCCGGCAGTGCTTTCTCGACACCCCAGCAGCTTCCACGCTACCAGGAGGCACCTCCACTCAGGCCCCCCTACATCTGTTTACCAAGCATTCCTCTAGCCCCACCACTCACAGTGTGGTCCATGACCAGCAGCAACTGCATCTCCTGGGAGCTTCTTAGGAATGCAGAGTCTCAGGCTGCCCCTCCACTCTGCTGAACCAGAATCTACATTTGAACCATATCCCAGGTGATTCACGTGCACGTGAAAGTTTGAGAAACAATGGTCTACAGCTCAGAAGGCAGCCAGCCATAACATTCCTGTATGGTAATTTTTTGTAATTACAGTAAAAAAAAAAAATGCTACCGGCATGGCCTGAGATGACTTGTTCCTAAACTTCAAGCACCACCTGGCGCCCGAGATCCTTGTGGCACTGAGATATTTATGAATTTTTCCCCTTTGTGTTCCATGATCACCGATCATCAGATTTTCTGGGTGGCAAATTTTTAGGTAGGCACTTCTTTTCCCTCTACTCCTGTCTGGACCTCGGTGGCTCCTCATTTAGATTTTGTGAACTGGCTGTAAATCATTCGGCAGCGGGGTTAGCCAGCTCTGCAGGCCACCTCATACACAGGTCATCTGGACCCGATGGTTTATAGGAGAGACGTGTTCCAAGTGCCCCCTTCTCCCTTGTCTGCTTTTCTCCGGGGCGCTTTCCCCTCCAAGGAGTCAGCTCCCTTTGTCTGTTCTGGTTTCCTTTTTTCTCCTCCTCTCCCCACTTCTCTGTGTTTGGGAGAGCAGCTAGCATCCACATGGCAACTACTTGGGAGCCCTGCCCTGGAGATCACAGGACTCTGCACCCTGCCAGAGTAACCACTGTCATCTATCCAACACTTCCCTGGCCAGCAATGGGTGGTATTGATCAGAAGGGAAAATTTAGGGTATTGAAACTGGGAAGTCAGTCTAAATAATACGTACATAAAACAACCATGCCTCACACATGGTTGAACATTGAATACTGTTGAATGAGAACTTGGGGTGTGTGGCCAGACGTTTTGTAAAGGTATTGGGTTGGCCAAAAACATCGTATGGAAAAACCCGAACGAACTTTTTGGCCAACCCAATATAATCATGCAGACTTGGAAAATTATAAACTTGCAAATGTTGTAAAAATGACATCAGTAGAAATACAATGTAGTGTATTTATTGGCTTGAGGAGAATGCCTCACTGCCAGTCACTTGGATGCAGATCCAGGAGAGGTTGGGGGGAACAGTAAAGAGTCTACACCCTACAATTGCAACAAGAGTCAAGCAGGAGAGTTCACACCACTCCTGGTGTGAACCGGACGAGGCATGGGTCATGCTAAGAAGATGGGCGTGTATCTCTTCTGGGTGCCCTGACACCCAGAAAGCCTCCTCCGCACACTGAGATATTATATTGAGTAAAAACTTCAAGTGCATGAGACGACCAGGATGGGGCCCCAAGGTGTGATCATGTCTGTGTCTTTAGAGAGGAAGTGACGGGGAGTTTGGGCAGGTGTTGTGTAGAGAACAAACGATGAGGTCTCTGAGGGCAGGGCTGGGGTGGAACAGGAGTGGGGAGGCTGAGCCTGTGTGCGGGGGAACATTTGGGACAAGGCATCTGGCCGTCGTTTCTGTAGCTGAGCCGGTCCCAAGCACCTGCCCTGCCTGTCAATCTTGCTGCTTGGAAGGCAATCCTATAGGAGAAGGGGAGAGGAGCTGACACCAGCCGTGGAGTTTTAAATATCTTACATGGATCATCTTAATTCTTAAACGATTTTCTTTCTTTCTGAAAGCTCAGTCACATTTATTTATTTATGTTTAATTTTATTTTATTGTGGGAAGAACACCTAACATGAGATTTACTCTCCTAACACATTTTAAGTGCACGATGCAGGACTGTGATTGTAGATACAACGCTGTACAGCAGGTCTCCAGAGCTTATTCATCTTGCTCAACTGAAACTTTATGCCATTGATTAGTGACTCTTCATTTCCTCCTCCTCCCCCCGCCCCCGGCAACCACCCTTCCACTCTCTAGGCTCAGAATTTGACTATTTTAGATTCCTCATGTAAGTGGAATCAAGCATTATTTGTCATTCTGTGTCTGGCTTATTTCACTTAAGATAACATCCTCCAGGTTCATCCACATTGTCCCATATTGCAGAATTTCCTTCTTTTTTTTTTAAGGCTGTATGTATACACCAGATTTTCTTTATCCATTCATCTGCTTAAGATAATTCTTCAGTACTTTTATGTGTTTTTTTGTTTTTTATCTTTTGGCCACACCACATGGCATGTGGGACCTTAGTTCCCTGACCAGGTATCAAACCCGAGCCCCGTGCAGTGGAAGCGCAGAGTCTTAACCACTGGACCACCAGGGAAGTCCCCTTCAGACTTTTATGTATTCCCATTGCACTGATGAGGAAAGACAAGCTCAGGGAGGGCCAGTAGCTCACCCACCCAAGTGGGAGAGCTAAAATTCAAACCAGGCCACCTGATTCAAAGCCCACACTCTTGACCACTCTGTAGGACAATCTTTTCCAGAAAGGCCCTGGTGCTACAGGTTCAGGATCAGAAGGTGACAGTCCCTCTATTTGGGGGGCCTGTGACATCAATGGCTCCCTTAATAAGTCCAGGTCAATCCAGCAGCATCATGAGAGTGAGCAAAGATGCCTCAGTCTGTGTCCTGTGTGGTCAGCCAACCCCCGCTGTAGCGAACTTGGAGATGTGTGCACATTTCCACTCTTCCAATTCTGTGCCCTCAGTGTGCAGCAAGAGAATATAAAAATAAATTGCAGCACGGGGGAAAGAGAAGGGAGTAAACTACCAAATCCAGCTGACCTGAGTGGGTTAGAGGGCTCAGCAAAGGGAAACAGCACATGCAATGCGATGGCCTCCAGTCCCAGGTGGTTATATAACCTCTGGCTCTAGCCTTAGCTGCACCTTGGAACCACCTGGAGAGCTTTAAATACTACCGACTGATGCCTGGGTCCCAGGCTCAGAGATTCTGATTTGACTGGTCCATGGTATGACCTGGATGTGGAGAGGTTTTAAGCTTCCCCAGGTGATTCTAATATGTAGTCAAGTTTGAGAACTGCTGGGATCTCAGATTTGGGTGGGAAGGCTTCTAGGATAGGGCAGTGCCTCTCAAGATGTGGTCTGTGGACCCCCAACAACTGAATAATCTGGAGATCTGGTTAAAAAATGCACATCCCTGGGTCCTACCCCCAGAAATTCAGATTCAGCGTTACTGGGGAATGGCCCAGGAATCCTCATGTTTAATGGCACGCTTCCTGGGTGGTTGTGAGACACTCTGAAGTTTGGGACCTTCCAGAATTGGGTGTCGTCAGAGCCTGCAGCTGGTTTTTATCAAGGCAGCTGTGGAGAAGCAGGAGGAAAAATGAGCTAAGATAGAGGCAGAGGCAGGCTCAGGGAACTCGGGGACAAGACCCCATAACTCTTGAGCATTCCTGACACCTAGAGAGAGATGGAAGGTTCTTGTAGGCAAGGCCCAGGGGAGACAAAAAAAAATTTATAGACTGTTGCCTCTAAAGATTCAAATGGGCTGTTTCATCACACGCTGAGGTCAGGTAGGGGTGGTCTGGGAAAGGGATCCTGAAGCCAGGGGCAGTGATGGTGACCACCAGAGTGATCACCAGCCTCGACTGACTGCTTGACGGTCCTTGTCCCTCCTCCCCTCTCACCGAGTCACGGGTCTGACAAAGCACAGAGGGCTGGTCTGTTCTTCCCCACCCCCAGAACCAGCATGGCACTAACAAATTCCTAAACCACTGTGATGGCTGAGGATAAAAACGTGGGCTAGAGGGGGAAATGGATCATAAACAACAATGCTAGGCATGCTTCATCAGAATTAAAAACTTTCCACATTAAAAAACACTCTCAGAAAGTGAAAAGATAACGCACAGAATGGAAGAACATATTTGAAAACCATATCTGATAAGGGTCTACTATCCAGAACATATAAAGAGCTCTTACAACTCAACAATGAAAAGACAAATAAGGCAATTAAATAATAGGCAAAGGACTTCAATAGACATTTCTCAAAAGATGATATATAAATAATAGCCATTAAGCACATGAAAAGATGCTCAACATCACGGGTGATTAGGGAAATGCAGATCAAAACCACAATAAGATGCACTTCACACTCACTATAATAGGTAAAATTAGCAGAATGGAAAATAATACATGTTGATGAGGATGTGGAGAAAAAGGAACCCTTGTGCACTGCTGGCAGAAATATAAAACGGTGCAGCTGGTGTGGAAAATAGTCTGGCAGTTCCTCAAAACCTAACCATAGAATTATTATATGACCTAGCAATCCCACTCCTAGGTATACAACCGAAAAAACTGAAAACATGTGTCCACACAAAAACTTGCACGTGAATGGCTTATAGCAGAATTATTCACAATAGCCAAAAGGTGAAAGCAACCCAAATGTCCATCAACTCATGAATGGATTATGAATGGATAAACAAAATGGGTTATGTGCAAACAATGGAGTATTATTAGCCTATAAAAAAGAACGAAGTGCTGATACATGCTATAAGGTAGATGAACCTTGAAAACATGCTGTGTGAAAGAAGTCCATATATTTTATGATTCCGTTTATACGAAATTTCCAGAACAGAAAAATCCAAGAGACAGAAAGTAGATTAGTGAGTTCCAGGGGCTGGGGCAGAGGTGTACGAGGAGGAACAGGGAGTGAGTGCTAATAGGTACAAAGTTTCTTTGGGAGTTTTTGGAAACGTTCTGGAATTAGACAGCAGTAACAGTTGTACAATATGGTGAATATAATAAAAAACCACTGGAGATGAAAAACTTTAAAATTGTATACTTTATGTTATGGGAATTACGTCTTGATTAAAGATTTTTAAGAGAAGTTCTTAAAACATTAAAAAAAATACTAGATATCTGAGCTAAGTTTTATACATATATCAAATATCGTGTTTCACTCTTAAAAGAATCCTCTGAAGTACTACTGCTGAGAGACTGCTCTGGAGCCAGACCGCCTGGGTTAAAGTCTCATAAAATCAGCATCTTGAAGAGATATCTGCAACCCCATGTTCACTTCAGCACTATTCCCCAGAGCCAAGATATGGAAACAACCTAAATGTCTATCGATGGATCAACGGATTTAAAAATGGAATAGTATTCAGCCTAAACAAGAACGAAATCCTGCCATTCGTGACAACACAGATGAACTTGGAAGACACTACGCTGAGTGAAATAAGCCAGACAGAGAGGGACAAATATTTCATTATCTCCCTTACAGGCAGAATCTAAGTAATAATAACAAAAGCCAAACTTACAGGAATAGAGAGCAGAATGGTGGTTACCAGAGGCAAGGGTGTGAGGGGAAAGGGAAGATTGTTTAAAAAGAAGAAAGAAAAAAATGTTAGTTGCCAGGGGTTAGAGGGAGGGGGTCATGGGAAGTTAGTGTTTAATGGGTACAGAGTTTCCATTTTGCAAGAACAAAAGAGTTGTGTATGGATGGTGTTGACGGTTGCACAGCAAAATGAATGTACTTAATAACACTGAATTATACACTTAAAAAGCAGTTAAGATGGTAAATTTTATGTTATGCGCATTTTACCACAACAAAAAACTGGGCAAAAAAAAAAAAAAATCTCAGCCCTGACCTTGCTGGCTGGGGGGGCTTTACCTTGGTCACTTCATGTCTCTGCACCTCAGTATCCTTTTCCATATATTGGGGAAAATAATCGTACCTTGTGCCTGGCACATAGTAAGTACCTAGGATGTTGACTATTGTTATTTTCACAATCACACACAATCAGATTAGGAAACTGAGACCCAGAGAGACGAGCTGTCTAAGGTCCTGTAGCTGGGCTATGAACCAAAGTCTCTAGGCCCCTAGAAGGACAGTGAGGAAATTCAAGCCATCCCCTTTTTCCCCCTTTGTTCCGACAGAGTTCATTCTGAGACCCATCTGCAAAAGTAAGAAATGTGCCCGTTGAGCTGCCCATGAGAAGGCACAAAAATGGGAACGTTGCCCGTGTTCAGACACAGAACTGACCAGACCTTTCTCCCAGCCCCACACCTGGGATGTGAGTAAGCAAAGTAGGTGGAGGATCCCACCCCACAGGCCTTCCTCTGAGTCACCAGCAGGAAGTTTCTCCTTGCTGCCTGGGTTTGCTTCCCCTCTCTGCTGCATTAGGCACTGCTAAGCTTTGCAAATTGACTCACTCTGGGATCCAGGGGGCTGTGGAACTGGGCCTTGACCCAAAAACCATCCACAGGAGAATGTTCTACGCAGCAAGATCTGCTGCCTCCAGCCCACAGAACCCCAAACCACGTACCAAGTTCACACCCAGAGTGACAGAGGTGGGGACCTGGAAGCTGCCACAGGAAGCTTCGGGCGGCGGTGGAGGGGGGGGGTCTGCCGTCAGCTATTATGAGGCCGGCCAACGCAAGGCAGGGCGGAGAACAGGGGTCAGCGGACATCCTGAGAGCAAGGACCTATGTCATGGTCCTTGCGTGAGAGATGAGTTTGGTTTAAATTTGGTTTCAAACTATATTCATGTCACAGACTATCCAGAACTGTTTGGGGTGTGGCTCTGAGAAACACAAAGAGGAAAAAGGCTCTGGCCTCCCAGGGCTCAGAGGCTGGAGGAGAAAGAGCCGTGGGACTGAACAAACACAAAGTGTGAGTCTGGAAGAGTCCAGAGGACTGTGGGCTCCCCGCTAAATCCAGATGTAAACATCCAACTGCCTCTTAGCGCCTCCAGCTGGATGTATGTGCCGGATGGCAGAGGAAAGCCTCCCAGACAGGCCCTAATCCCTGGAACCTGTGAGTTTGTTACCTTACGTGGCAAAGGGGAAGTTGCAGCTGCAATTAAGTTAAAGCTCTTAAGATGGGAAGATTATCCTGGATGATCCTGATGGGCCCAATGTAATCACAAGCAAAGGGTTCCTACAAGCAGAAGACCTCTCCCAGCTTTGGTGTGAGGGAGATGTGACTGCAGAAGAAAGGCACAGAGAGATGCGATGTTGCTGGCTTTGGAAGTGGAGGAAGGGGCCACGAGCCAAGGGAAGCAGGCAGACTTCAGAGCTGGAAAAGGCTCTCCCCAGAGCATCCAGAAGGAACACAGCCCTGCTCGCACCTCGACTTTAGCCCAGCGAGACCTGGGTCAGACTTCTGGCCTCCAAAACTGGGAGATAAGAAATGAAATGTTTCAGGCCACTAAGTTTGTGGACATTTGTTAGGGCAGCAGTAGAAAACTAACACAACATCTGATGAGCATCTCAAATCTACCATCTGTCTCAGTCAATAGCAGTTCCAGGTGCTCAGCCTAGGCACTTCGGAGGCACCTCTGACTCCTCTCTCCCGCTCACGCCTGGAATCCCATCCATCCACCCCACTCTCACCGCCGCCACCAGCAGCCTGTCCATGCCACCGTCCCCTCTCCCCTGGATGACTGTCCCCGGTTCCACTTGTGCCTTACACTTCAGTATCAACACAGAGGCCAGCACAGCAACCCTGTTAGTCCGCCTCCCTTATTTTACCCAAAACCCTGCAATGATTTCCCAGGCAAGACCTTACTCTGTCCTGCAAGGCCCTTCACAGTCCAGCCAGCCTCCAGTCACCTTTCTGCCATCAGCTCCTTTCCTTCCCCAGCCGTCTTTGTCTCTTTAGTGTTCCTCAAACACACCCCAAATGCCCCTACCTCAGGGCCTTTGCACATGAATGGTCCATCCCCTTGCCTGTTTTGGGCCTTTATTCAGATATCATCTCTTCAGTGAGGCCTTCCTTGACATCGTATTTAAAGCTGCAGTCTCATCCTTGACTTTCCTTGTCTCCAAGGTGAACATATTATTGTCCAAACTGAGATGGTTCTGAAACAATCAGTAATTACCCTGAAATAGCACATTTAAACTGGGACAGACCCCAAACCCTCCCTCCCTGATTTTTCTCCATAGCACCTGCTACTTTTAAACTACATATTTTACTCATACATCTTATTTATCATCTGCCTCTTCCCCTCCTCCTACTCATAACAGCAGGGATTTCTGTCCACTTTGTTCATCTCCCCAGCACACAGTAGTTGTTCAATAAATACGTGTTGGAGGAAGGAATAAATGGGCCTCAGAAGAGGAAGTCTTAACCCAAAGGGTTGGTCACGTTGCTAGGGAAACCACTGACCGAAACCACCTGCCCTGGCCAGGCCCAATAGTAACCACTTGTGTGAGTTTTCTCACAACAGGAGGTCCCGGTAAGGAACGCAGAACTAACAAGCTACCACCAACTGGAATAATTCGGGAAAGGTCAAAAGGAGAGAGGAGACACCAGTCCATATGTCCTACCAACCTCCCAGAATCCTTCTCACTGGAATCCATCTTGGCTGAGCAATGTGTGTGCCACCAGTAAGGACCCTGAGTCAGAATGATTGGCCAGAGACAACCCGGAAACTAACCCCATCACCATAAAACCCAAGACTGCGAGCCACGAGGCAGAGCAGTTCTCCTGGGTTAAGACTCCACAGCTCACCACCCGGGCGCCCCTTCCCAATAAAGTCTCTTGTTTTGTCAGCACGTGTTATCTCCTCCAACAGTTCATTTCCGAGTGTTAGACAAGAACCCACTCTCAGGCCCTGGAAGGGGTCCCCCTTCCTGCAACAATATCAGAGATGGCTTTTGGAGAAGGTAATACCTTGAAGGGCAAGCAATAAGATAGTCATATGGTAGAGGAGGAGGAGAAAGAGAGGACGAAAGGACAGGTCAGTCTAAGAAAAGGGACCAGCTAGGCAAAGTGTGGTGTTAATAAGAAAAACAACCACCAATAGCAACAGTGACAGCATCACTATCTCCTGGGTGCTTTGCTCTGGCCTTGGCATCTTGCTAGGCGTTCATCATGTGCTGCCTCATTTAATGCATGTAACACACACACATAATGGATGAAATGCAGAGATTAGGTAACGTGTTCAAGATCATGAAGCTGGTAAGCAGCAGGCAGGGAATTAAACCAGGCAGCTTGACTCCATGGATGAAACAGGTCGAGGAGACGGAGAAAAGATACTGTGGAGAAGAGAACAATCTAAGCAAACACATGGAGTCTAAGGAAAGCCTCCAAAAACTAGCAAGGTTTGAAGGAGCCGAAGTACAGTCAGGAGACTTTGGGGAGGGGGGAGCTAACCGTGGACGGGGCCCAGGTCTCATGCTTTTGCAGCTTCCAGGACCCCCGCCCATGTCCAGCATTCTGAGTCTCTGAGGACTGGGACACGGTATCTAATAACATCCATGAGATTTTCCGAAACGTTCCCACCTGGCCCTGAGTTGAGGGGACTGGCTTTGGTCTCTGGGTTGTGGATGCATCCAGCACGTGGATCACCCTCTGGAAGACTGGGTGCTGTCCATCTTGGTGAGCTACCTTCTATCCTCACAGAGCTGCCCATCCTGTCGTCAAGTGAGCTCCGTGATATGGTTTCATACATGGAGGGGGCAGGGCAAGAGTTTCGCTGTGGGTGAGCTGACCAGTTAACACAACTCAGGATGTCTGGCTCCTTAGCTCTGCAAACCTCCAAAGTGTGAGCAGTCAGGCCTCCTCCAATATCCTTGAGCAGGGAAACGTCCACTGCAGTGGAACAGAGGCTAGGAGCTCAGGCCCAGATCAGACAGCTCTGCCTCTGGCTGTCCTTGTGATCCAGGATAAGGTATTTATGTCTCTAAGCCTCTGTCTCCTCATCTGTAAAATGGGGATGTGGTAGGAACTGAATAAAACTGTGGTGATGAAAAATAAACAAATGGGACCTAATGAAACTTCAAAGCTTTTGCACAGCAAAGGAAACCATAACCAAGACCAAAAGACAACCCTCAGAATGGGAGAAAACATTTGCAAGGTGATGGCTTCATCAGTTTATGCATATGTCAATACTTAAGTGCGGTTTATTGCAATGTCAATTAGGTCTCAATAAAGCTGTAAAAATGCACATTTTAGTAACAATAATAATGGCAATAATGATTATAAAGTGATTAGTCTAAGGCCTGAAACATCTTCATTAAATGTAAGATATTTTTGGTTTATTGTCATTAGTGGGATGGGGCCAGCACAGCAGAGTTTCACCTGTCAAGTGCTGGGAACTGTGCCGGGGAAATGACAGCCCCATCTAATCCTCATGACCACCCCATCAGTCAGTGTAATCCCAATTTTGCACAGGAACAAAGTGAGACTCAGAGTCCACATAGGTAGAATGTTCTAGAACAAGCATGCACTAGTGGCAGGTGAAGCCAGGCAGAGGAGAAGAAAGCAAATCGAAGGGGAGGCAAAAGGAGGCCCTGAGAGGGAGACAGCCGACAGCATGAGGGAATTCTCTGAGCTCCTGGGAGGAGGGGATGTTGGGCCACAGTGATGTGCCGGAGGAGGACGCAGCCTGCATCCTCAACTCTCTGCTCAGTCACTACTGCCCTGCAGAGGCACCACCCCAGGTCCAGATCTGCTCCCTTTCTCTGCCTGCAGCAGCTGCGGGGAACAAAGGCACAGCCCCCTCCAGCCGACAGAGGGGGCTGGGGTGGGCGAGGGGAGCTGTCCAGGAGCTGATGCCTCTGTTATCTGTGCAGAAACCTCCCGAAACAGAGCCCCTGAAAGGGGCCGGCGTTGAGCGACTCTCAGGTCGAGGGTGCATTGCAATCACAAGTGTTAAGTTGTGCGTTCTGCATCTCCGGTGTCTTTCCCCTTCACCAGCCACGGTAATGACAGTAATAACAATGACCACACAGCCTTGCACTCATGGCTTCATCCATTCTAACAAGGAGGCATCAGGGATATTCCGCACCTGTGTGCCTCCTCTGACCGCCCAGCGAATATCTACGGAGGACTTGCCGGGTGCCAGGCTCTGTCTTAGGGCTGCAGACACGGAGGCAAATAAGACATACAAGTTTCATGGCTTTGGGAGCTTAAATTCTAGAGGGGATCCGTGGGGAGGGGCACATGGATAAAAGCAGACAGACAGTCATGGTAATGCCACAATATGATAAGGACCGTGAAGGAAATGAAGTGTTGGGCTAGAGAATGAGAGGAGAGAACTCACTGGGTGGACAGCAAAAGCCTCTTAAAGAGCTGGCCGTTAAGCTGAGACCTGAAGGATGAGAGCCAAGGCAATCATGTTTCAGGCAGAGGGAAGTGCAAAACCCACAGGGAGGAAAGAGCTTGGCACGTTCTGGGAGGTGACAGAAGGTCACTGGGTAGCACTGTGATTTTTAAGTGTGTTCATATCAGGTTCAACTCCTGACACAGCTACCTACCGGCTTGTATGAGCTTGAGAAAGCTGCTCTCTGTGCCATAATGCTCACAAACAAGGGTGATAATGGAATCTAACTCATGGAATGATTGGGAAGATTAATCTAGTTGATTCACGTGAAGTGCTTAAGACACAGCATATAGTAAGTGCTCAATAAATGTCAGCTATTATTTTTAATCATTCCCCTGCCTGGCTACCAGGATTCAGCAGCAAAGAGTACATTCAGGGCTAAGCATTTAGATCAGATTCGCCTCTGCAAGATCCCACGTTGCGTTTCTTGCTGGGGTTCTCACTCACAAGGCAGTCAGCAAATATTTGTTGAATGAACAAATAAATGAATGAGTGGGCTTCCTGGTTCCCTTATCTCTGAGCCACTGAAATGCACTGTCAGGCCTCCTTAGGATTAGGTTTCCTTTGTAAGCAATGTGATCTGGCCTGGAATTTTATGTTCCTGGAATTCTGCAGAAAAGAAAGGTGGAAGGGAGATGACTATTAACCACTGTCTCTGCAAACACCAAGCCATCTGCACCCCGTTACCTAAGCACAGACCTCTGTGGGCGCCGAATTTCAGAGCCCTGAAAGTTGGAAGGGATTCCGAGCTTGGATCCCTCAGGCTAGGCTATTCTTGGAAGCTGAGTGCCATGCCTGCCACAGGGAGATGAGTCATGCAGAGGGTGAAGGCTTGATGATTTCTCCATGGTGGCAGCTATTTATCAGGGTACATCTCTAGACCACAGAACACAGAACGTGAAAGGAGGGATGGGCTTCTGACTTGATGCTACTTAAAACATGATCACCCCCACCTGCATCCTTGCATCGTAACCAGACGATAACGCTGGGACCCTCTCACCATGCAAACTCCCACTTCAAGGAGGTCAAACGCTGTCCTTTGACATACTGTCCCCTGTCTTATTTGAACAGCCCTTGGAAGAGCTTGTAAAGTGGTTCCCAGCCCCCTCTCCACCCTCCAAGCTTGGGCAGCCCATTCATCAATTCTTATCTTGTGTATCCCGTCCCCAAGAATTTCTTTGTCTCTATTACATCTAAGATCTTGGAAGATCTTGTATTGCAGAATTCACCCTTGCTCATAAAACGTGAGCTGTGCCTGAAGGCAGAATTACAGAGGTCTTATTTCATTTTGTTTTTGCAAAGTCCCAACTGTGAAAGAGAGTGACATGCCATAAACAGTTTAAACGCCAATAATATAAATAGCTGCTGTGGGGCAATTTCCTCAGATTTCACAGGCTCTGAGTTCACCATGAGGCAACGGGACCCACTGCTGAGCCTTTGCACACTTATTACAAGGGACAGCGAGTGGGGATGGAGTGGGAGCTGTCGCCCCGCATTCCTGGCACCTGGTTAATTCCGCTTGCCTGGCTTCCTTTGTTCTTCCCAAACTGCCTAGAGATGTTTCTCAGAAGTCAGCCTCAGCTCACACTTTCTGAAGTTCTGCTCCTTACATATGCTCCCAGAAAGTTGCTCCAAGTGAAGGCAAGTTAATTAAAAACCATATTCAATCAAACTGTCACTTTATTTATGAAAAAGTGTCGAGTGGCTGGAAATGGCAGGCACAAGCACTGAAGATTAATGCTCAAAATTTGTTCTGATTAAAAGTACGATGGAGGCATTAAGAAAGCAAGCACCGTGAACCCAGGGGGCCCTTAAGCCCCACATTCCTCCATTTTCAAATACAACTGAGGACAGTTATAAATACAAATAGAACTTCTCTCTGCCCAGAAGGCAGAAGAAGACACAGCGTCTAGCCGGAACTGGTTATTTTGGAAGGGGAACATACTTCAGACGTGCTTAGGAATCTCTCCCCACACCTGCCTGTTTCTTAAACAGTGCATACTCCAAATGTGATGTTCCCTGGATCTGAGTCATACTGTGGAACTGATATTAAGACAAGTGGGAACCTCAGAGACACTCTCTGACCCTACTCCCTCATTTTTCAGATTGGGAAGCTAAGACCTATGGACAGAAAATAGCTTGCAACAACATGGATGGACCTTGAGGGCATTATGCCCAGTGACATAGGTCAGAGAAAGACAAATACTATATGATCTCACTTATATGTGGAATCTTAAAAAAGAAACAACTTGAAGTCATAGAAAGAGGGGTAAGATTTGTGGTTACCAGGGGTGGGGGGAAATTGGAGGAAGATGGTAAAAGGTACAAACTTCCAGTTATGAGATAAAGAGGTACTGGGGGGTATACACTGCTGGGTGGTATATTTGAAAGTTGCTAAGACAGGAAATCCCAAAAGCTCTCATCACAAGGAAAAGAACGTTTTTTTCTTTCTTTCTTTTTTTTTTTTGTACCTATGAGATGACAAATGTTAAGTAATTGTGGTAATCACTTTGCAACATATGTAAGTCAAATCACTATGCCGTACACCTTAAACTTATACATTGCTGTATGTCAATTATCTCAGTAAAACTGAAAGGGGAAAAAAAAGAAAGAAAATGAAAGAAGAGGACCTGGAGTCAGAAGGTCTAAGGTTAGCGTCACTTCCAGAACTTGTCAACGTCCAGAAACCTTATTTTTCCACAGAGCTACGAATCTGCTAGTCTATTTTATCCAGCAGAGAAATCAGTTCTGACAAAGCCCACCTAGAAATAGGTGGCTTTTACCTGCCTCTGCAAACAAGGGATGCTTCTCCTGTATCCAGTGGTTCCACTTCACCCAGACTTGAAACATCCAAAATGTCATATGGTCACACCCACCTCCTCTTAAATGAAATTATAAGAGGGCTTTAGAAAACAGCTGTTCTCCAAGCCCATAAGCTGAATCCAAAGATCAGGAAGAACAGTATAGAGTCTCTCACTTGGATTTGGCTCACCAGCCACAGTAGGCAGAATTCTAAGATGACCAACAATGACCCATACCCTTGTATGATCTCCTACCCTTGAGTATGGGTGGAATCTGAATATATGGGACATCACTCCTGTGATATTACACTATGCAATAACAGCAAAGAGGTTTTCAGGTGTCATTGAGGTCCCTAATCAGTTGACGCTGAGTTAATCAAAAGGGAGATTATCCTGGGTGGGTCTGACCTCATCAGGTGAGAGCTTTAAAAGTGGGCTGAGACTTTCCCTGTGCTCAGGGACTGGAAGCAGTGAGAAAGTCAGTCTCTTTCTCGCTCTCTCTCCCCCATCCCTCCCTCCATTGCTGGTTTTGAACAAGGAAGGCTCTGTGAGTTCTACAGCCTCGAGGACATGCATCCTGTCAACAACCATGTGACCTTGGAAGAGCCCCTGAGGCCAGATGAGACCCCAGCCCCAGCTGACACCTGGATGGCAGCCTTGTGAGACCCTGAGTAGAGAATGCAGCTAAGCCACACTCAGAATCCTGACCCACAAAATCTGTGAAATAATAAGTAGGTGTTAGTCACTAATCTGTGGGTAATTCATTACACAGCTAATATACAAGCCAAGAAACAACAATTCCTAAAGAGGTCAAGGTGGGGGTGATGTCAGTGGTAGCTAAATGAGGAACTAGCACTAGACATTCTACCATGTGGGCCTCCTTTAATAATAATAAACCAGAAAAGACTTCAAAACCTAACTGGCCCATTTCCTTTGCCTGTCATTCACTTTTTGAAAGTTAAAGGCCTCCATGGGCACCCTGGGCTGACGTGATCACACCATGATTAGATAAGCTTCCAAGTGCTAAGGAAAAGAGGACTCTGCCGGCATAGGAGGAACAAGTTGCTCTGAGGAAAAAAAAAAAAAAAAACATCTTTTCAAAGGAGACGTTTGAGTCTCAAACCTAAAAAAACAACAACTTCAGCCAAGAAGAAACTCCCACTATTTGGCATTTGCAGGAGCTGGATGCAAAAGGGAATTAGTTCTGGGTGTGCAAATCTCTTGACAGGTGTGCAGGGCACAGCAATCCTTGTGTTAATTCCCACCATCCCAGACCCCAAACAGGTGCTAGTGCACATGAGAATGAGAAGACATGCCTGGCTGCTGGGAGATGGGATTAAACGTTACAAGACAGTATTTAATTAAGTGCTAAACTGTTGGTTGCTGGGTTTAAGTGGTAACCTTTATGTAAAGCCAGTTTGATCATGGGACCCTTCCCTTTCAGAAATTACTTGCATGGTTACCCAATGCCATTAAGATAAAAATCTAAATTACTGGACAAGGTGTACATAGCCCCTTATGCTGTCCAACGTGCCCTCCTCTCCACCCTCATCTTTCACGATTCCCCAACCTGTATTCTGTACTGCTGACTCACCAAACTCTCTCTTTAAGCTGCTTCCCTGCACCCCCTTTCCTACCTGGACAGCTACTGTTTGTCTTTCAAGATATGCTTCAAGGTCACTGCCTCCAGGCAGCCTTCTCTGACTCTTCCTATGGTGTGTTAGATATCCCAGGAGAGCCTGAGCTCAGTCTCTTCATCTGATCAACGGGGATAAAAACAGAACTTTGGTTGTAAAAATTAAATAAGTTAACATACATCAAGTGCTTTAGAACCTGGCAACATGTCATCGGCACATAACAAGAACCCAGTGAATATTTCTGTTGTTTGCTGAGCACCTACTCAGTACTGAAAGTCATGTGGACAGATAAAGAGTGCAAAACAGGCACAGTCCCTGACCTTTTCCCCAGCGCCTTAAGAGTGGGGCTTGGTACAGTTCCTCCTATAGGGCAAGCCCCTTTTCATGTCAGTCTAGCAAGGACATGAGTCCTCTCCTGGAATCTGTCGGTGGGACAAAAGCCTTCCTGGAACCCTGAACCTAACATCCAGATCATTAAGACCAGAAATAAGCCCTGGCTTCTGACCTCACTTGGAATCCCTATTTAAAGGAAGCAAGAAAAAGGGAGATGTGACAAACACGCCTCCTGAGGAGAATATTTCAATGTCCCGGTAAAAATCTTGTTTTGGAATTGGATGTTGTGTGCATGCTTCACACGACCACATCTTCATCTCAGCGGATGTCACGTCCTCTGGGGAAGTTTTCATAATCTCTGATCATTAGGAATTAACCTCTCCTCATCTGACTTCTCTAGAATCTGACTCTTGTGCACTTTTCTTCCAAGACTTCATCACCAGCTGATGCCTGATATATTTATTTGTTTGTTTTATGTCTCCATCCTCTGAAACATAAGCTCCACAAGGGCAAGGATTTGGGTTTGGCTCATTGCTCTGTAACTAGGGCCTAAGTCAGTACTTGGCATATAGTAGACACTCAATAAATATCTGTTGAATGAATGAGAGGTGAAGTAACCAATGCTTTGATAGCACTTCCTATGCACCGAGACCCGTTCTGAGTGCCTTACGTATGGTAACTCATTCAATCCATACACCAACGCTGTGAGTTAGGTACTGTCATTAGACCTATATTAGAAAGGAAGAAGCTGACGTATGGAGCATATCAGTTACTTGTCCTGTCATGCAGCCAGTGAGCTACAGAGCAAGGATTCAAACTCAGGCAGTCAGGCTCCAAAGTTTATGCTTTTAACCACAACACTAGAACGAACAATCAAATGAATGAATGAATGAATGAAAAATGTTAATTTCCTCTCAATGTAAAGTCTAGGGTTATACTGGGGGGTATGCTCGTCTGCTGCCCATGTATGTCCTGGAACATTGTAACCTCTACAGGAAGCAAAATCCTATGCCTTGCACACAGTAGGTGCTCAGGAAGTATCTGTTGAATTGAATCACACCTGAGTTAATGTTTCCGGATACTCTAAGTACCGTTTCATGCAAATCCCCAGCTTTCCTTCCCAAGGAGACTCACTACGGCTCTGTAACAAATTGCAACACTGCTGACACTTACCGGGAGCTTTTGACAGTAAGCAAATCAAAGCCACCATGCCTCACGGTGGCACTGCCACCAGTTTCTGGGCCATGAGTGTTTGGTACATGTGGATAATGAGTTTGGAGGAGCAGTGATGCCGAAAGAAATCATTGCTTCTTGAGCCCTCTGAATTCTCTTATTACGCTGCCCAGGAGAGTAGGCAAAGCTACAAACACATAAGACATCTGTGGCAAGAACCAGCAGCTTCCTGGCCAGACTTAACTGCAAGTGAGCAAATCCCACCATCCTCGGTGGCTCAGAAGCAGCTGCCAAATCATGGTGGGTCCCCAAGAGAAGCTACACCATGCAAAGGGGAGGAGTGGCTCAGAAGAGGAGGGAAGCAGAGAAAAAAATTCTGGCTGCGTATCTACCTGGGACAATCTGTTTTCTCAACAGCAACAGAGGACTGTGTACCAGGACCAGGCAGGCAAAGCGTGGGCATATGCCACTCCTGGGTTAATCCACGGGCCGCGGGGAAGAGCAAGCAGCACTGCAAGGCTGCTGAGCTCTAAAAATACTCAGCACATTCCCAACATGGCATGAGTGGTAAGCTCTTAGCGGACAGGAATCCTGCCAAACAAATGCCTAACTGGACACTCCAGATTGAGTCCCAAGGCTGGGGCCTAGGGAAACGGGGAACCCAGCTAGGGAAGTGGTTTTCTCTTGAGCATTGTCAGAGAGTGATGAAGCTTTAAGAGATTGGTGTGTTTGGACTGCCAGGGATTGAGGGGTGGGGAGAGAGGAGAGAAGAAACCTGCTGCTGCTATAGCCCTGGAGGTCAGGATCATGTAGGGGTTAAAGCCACAGGCTCTGGAGCCAGATTGAGTCCACTTAAATCCTGGATCCATTACTTAATAATTATGTAGCACTAGGGGGAAATTTAATCTCACTGAGCCTCAGTTTCCTCATCTGTGCAAAGGGAACATTAATAATAATCACCACCATCTACCTCATCGACTTTCATAAAAAATTTAGTAATTACATTATTGTTCAAATATTCACTGCCCCTCTCTGCAGGATCCCCCCTATTGGGCAACTGGAGTCCCCATTGATGCCAGGCTCAGAGTCAGTGGAATGTGAGGTGTGCCACTTCCAAGAAGAACCTTAAGACCCATCTCATGGTCTACACCCTTCTCTTTTATCTCTGCCATGAGACTAGCAATGACGATGCAGATAGAGGCTGCTGCTTCAGCCTGAGTCCTGGCTCTAAGAGATAAAGCAGAGCCACAACTAACCTAACATGAACTATGAGCAAGAAATAAACCTTTGTTTTGCAAGCCATTGAGATTTGGGGGTTGTTTGTTACTGCAACATAAAAAAGCTTAAACACCAACTGATACCAGGATTAGATGAGATCATCTGTATAATACACTTAACACATATCTAGCATTTCCTAAGCATTCAGTAAAGTTTATTTATTATTACTAATATCAATATCATCATCACTGGCTCTCACCCTGTTTGGAGACATCACGTACCTCGTTGAGAAGCTAATGAACGCTTTTACCCTCTCCCTTGATAAATGCACACACAGACACAACTATGCATCCACCCACAGGTGGTTCACACATCCAACGCTCACAGCCCCTGGCAGAGGTGCCCAGGTTGAGAAACTCATCTTACTATCCTGAAGTAGGTTCCCTAAGCTTCAGCATGGAAACTGCCACCACAGACTCTCTGGGGTCACATCAAATGTCACTGTACTCTACCCACACCCACCCCCAACCCTCAACAGACACTGGGGGGAATGGTCTCCAATAGCTGCAACAAATAAGATTAAAGTAAACAGCAGGGGAAGCATTCAAATAAAAATAAAGGCAGTTTAGTAGGGAACACCATGCTCTCGATGAGATGGAAGGGGCCCTGTAGCACCAGCAACTCACTTTTTCTCTGTAGCAGAACTTTGGGGCTCAGATTGGATTCGTGGTTCTGTAAGAATTTTAGGATTGTTTTTTCTATGTCTGTGAAAAATGCCATTGGAATTTTGAAGAGATGGAAACATCCTCAACCTGATATAAGGCTTCTACTGAAAACCCACAGCTAACATCACACTCAATGGTAAAAGACACTGCTTTCCCCCTAAGACCAAGAACAGAGCAAGGGTGTTCACTTTTACCATTTCTATTCAATACTGTGCTAGAGATTCTAGTCAGTGAGATTTAGTAAATGAACATAAATGACCTGATTAATTAGTTTATTAACTAAAGCCATCCAATCCAGGTGGGAAAGGAAGTAAAATTTTCTTTATTCATAGGTGACATAATCCTATATGTAGAAAATCCTAAAGAATCCATAAAACACTAATTGAACTAATGAACAAATACTATAAACTATATTTAGAAAAGTCCATTCACATTAGCATCAAAAGGAATAAAATACTTAGGAATAAATGTAACAAAAGAAGCAGAACATTTGTACCCTGACAACTACAAAACATTCTCCAAAATTATTAGAGAAAATCTGAATAAAATGAGAGACATTCTATGTTCATGGATTGGAAGACCATTAGATTCAATACAATCTCCATCAATATTCCAGCAGCAGGGTTTCTTGTAAAATTTGACAACCTGATTCTAAAAGTTGTATGCAAATACAAAGGATATGAAAGAGCCAAAATAATTTTGAAATAGAATAACAATGTTGGAGGACTTACACTACCCAATTTCAAACTTTTTATAAAGCTGCAGTAATCAAGAGAGTGAGATATTAAAGTAAGGACAGACATACAGGTTGATGGAACATAACTAAAGGTTCAGAAATAAACCCTTATATTATGTCAATTAATTTCTGACAAAGATAACAAGACAGTTCAATAGGGAAAGGTTAATCTTTTCAACAAATGATGCTGGGAAAACTTTAAATCCATAGGTAAAGAAGTGAACATAAATTCTTATTTCAAATCACGCACAAATATTAACTCAAAACGTTAAGTGCTGAAACTATAAATCTTTAAAAAAAAAAAAGATTAGAGAAAATCTTCATGACCTTGGGTTAGGCAAAAAGTTTGTAGACACAGCACCATTTTTTTATGAGCATAAAAGGGGAAATGGGTAAATAAGACTTTATTAAAATTAAAAGCTTTTGCATTCCAAAATACACAAGAAGAAAATGAAAAGACAAGCCACAGACTGGAAGAAAATATTTTCAAATCATTTATATGATAAAGGACATATATATTAAGAAATACATAAAGAACTCTTACAATTCTATGATAAGAAAACAAACAACTCAATTAAAATATGGTTAAAAGGCTTAATAGATATTTCACCAAAGATGACCTACAAATGGCTAAGTACATGACAAGGTGCAACATCATTGGTCATTAAAGAAATGAAAATTAAAACAATTAGATATCACTTATATACTTAGTAGAATGGCTTACTAAAAGGACACGTAGGGCTTCCCTGGTGGCACAGTGGTTAAGAATCCACCTGCCAATGGGGTTCGAGCCCTGGTCCAGGAAGATCCCACATGCCACGGAGCAACTAAGCCCATGCGCCACAACTACCGAGCCTGTGCTCTAGAGCCTGCGAGCCACAACTACTGAGCCCACGTGCCACAACTGCTGAAGCCCATGTGCCTAGAGCCCATGTTCCGCAACAAGAGAAGCCACTGCAATGAGAAGCCTGCGCACTGCAACGAACAGTAGCCCCCGCTCACTGCAACTAGAGAAAGCCCACGTGCAGCAATGAAGACCCAACGCAGCCAAAAATTTAAAAATTAAAAAAAAGCAAGTATTGGCAAGGATATAGAAAAACTGAAACTCTCATACATTGCTGTGATGGAAATGTGAAATGGTAACAGCCACTTTGGAAGACAGATTGGCAGCTCCTACTCTTAGGTATCCACACAAGAGAAATTAAAACGTTATGTCCACACAAATTCTTGTACATGAATGTTCACAGGAGTATTACTTATGACAGACAAAAAGTGGAAGCAACTCAAATGCCCATCAGCTGGTGAATGGTAAACAAAATGATGTATATCCATACAATGGAATACTATTTAGCAATAGAAAGGTATGAAACGTTGATACATGCTCCAACATGGGTTAACCTCAAAAACATTATGCTACGTGAATGAAGCCAGACTCGAGAAACCATATATGTGAAATGTCCAGAAAAGGCCAATCTACAGAGAAAGCAGATCAGTTGTTGCCTGGGGCTGGGAGTGGAGAGATGACTGACTACAAACAGGCTTGAGGGAATTTTGTAGGAGTGATTAAAAAAACGTTCTAAAACTGTCTTGTGGTGCTGGTTGCAAATCTGCATACTTACTAAAAAATAACTGAATTTACAAGTAAATTTTATGATTTGTAAATTATGGATCAATAAAGCTGTCAAAATAAAGTAATTATGCCCCCACCAGCCCACCTGATAGTCTAGTCACAGACAAACACTGTACCACCAACCTGGTCCTTTCAACAAGAGGTAGAAGAGTTTGGTCAGAGGCGTGGTGTTTGAAGTGGGAGAGGTTCTAACCTCTTTCTCTCTGAATAATCCTGCCCAAGCAATATTTAGGAAGAGTTTAAAAAAAAAAAAAAAGTGACACAAACAGCACGATAGTGTCAGTACAATATCTACAAGCATATATTTTTAATCGCTTCAATTTTAGAACGGGAGTCTTTACAGTCCAGGAAAATCGGTCTTTATGCTGAATAATAAATTTGCATCTCAGCAGAAAGGAACTGTCCTGTGAGACCTTCCTACGTAGCAGTAGCAGTTAGGCCACCCGGGGACAGCAGCGCCTCCTGCGCCTCCAGGCAAATGAGGCAGCAGTAGATGGAGACTGTCGTGTCTTCACTTCTCTAGAACGTCAGAACAGAAGGAATGCTGCTTTGTCTGATAAAATAATAGCTTCCCAGCACGAAAGGGAAAAGTAGAAATGGGCAATTTTTTTCTTTCAATAATTTGGCCTTCAATAATAACTAACTGTTAGGAACTGCTTACCATGTGCCAGGCACCGTTCTAAGCACTTGTGTCTTAACTAATTTAATGCTCATAACAATCCTATGAGGTCAGTTCTTTTTTATTCCCCTTTTAGAGATGAGGAAACGAGCACAGAGAGGTTAAGTGACTTGCCCAAGATCCCACAGCAAGTTAGTATAATGGAGTTAGGATTCAAATAAAGCAGATAACTTTTCCTTTTTTTTTTTTCAGATAACTTTAGAGTCCCTTCTTTTAAGCCCTCTTCCTCTTGTACTCAAAGGCACCAAATAGCAAGGTTTGGGGAAAAGAGAAGTAAATTTTAATGCCATCTCCCACCCTTCTGAGACCCTGAGAGGAAGAAAAGCAAGGAGCTAAGAGTTACGGTTTCTTTCCACCGCAGGCAGTATCTGTGTCATAATGGCAGATGGCGGTGGGATACAGTTGTTCTAGCAGCCTGCAGGTCCCAAAGGAAACTGTATCCTTTTTTCTTGCCTGGTCCTGAAAAGAACAGCCTCTCTGTCAGAAGATCTCAAGTATCAGAGGCATGTTGCAGGTGTGTCTCCTGTTTCTCATCAGGCCTCCCCATCTACTGGACCACTGAGTTCAGTCCTGACTTGTGGGAGGGGCCGGGCACACAGCTAAAATTCAATGTCATTCCTCCTTTTGCCATACAGCACTGACACCTGAGCTCAAGTGACTATAATATAATTAAGAGGCATCAACGGGCTTTATATTTAAAGATCTACAGTCTCTGGCTATTTTAGGGGATACCCTAACAACCAAAATAATGGGGGGAGTCTTCTGTGGGAGATTGCAGCCCCGTCCCAATTCTTCACTCCTTACTGTATCCCTTATCATGTGATTCTGGGGTCCCTTCCATGGAAGGAGCAAACAGGTCATATTTCGCCTCTTCTTTCCTTTGGTTTGGTCATATTTCGCCTCTTCTTTCCTTTGGTTTGGTCACATGACTTGGTTTGATAAATAAAGTGAGGCAGGAGTGACAGTGGACGGGTTCAGAGCCTAGGCCTCAAGAGAGGCCTCGTATGTTTCTGCTTGTTCTCTTAAGCCACGATTATTATCACGAGAGCAACCTCCCCTGATAGCTGCTGCCTTTTCAGCCGAAGTCACAGAACAAACACACCAGAGCAGACCTGAGCCCAAAGCTCAAAGAGGAGCTAAGCCAGCCATCCGCATACTTGAAATGTCAAGGAGCTTGCCCAGCCAAGATCTGCCAACTCCTGCCAACCCATAGGTGTGTGAGTGATAACAGATAATTATTGTTTTTAGCCTCTGAATTTTAGGGTGGTTTGTTACACAGCAATAGTTAACTGATACACTTTGTTACAATGTGGCTTTTGCCTAGGGGGCCCAAGACTCCAGAGAGGGGATGGTCCTGGGGCCCTCTGACCACAGAACTCATGTATTTTGGCTTCTCTCCTTCTATAAATGAGAAATGTGGCCTAAAAAGGAGGACGGATGTGTTGCCCAGCGAGTGAGTGCTAGAGGTGTGGTGGAAACCTAAATCTCCTGTCTTCCTAGCCCAGATTCCCAAGATCTGAGGCCCAGATGTCAGTCAAATAATCTGAAAAGTCAAGATCTTACTGAATAGTGTATTAGTTTGCTTGAGCTGCCATAACAAAGTACCACAGCCTGGGAGGCTTAAACAATAGAAATTTCTTTTCTCACAGTCCTGGGGGCTCAAAGTCCAAAATCAAGGAGTCAGCCAGGTTGGTTTATTCTGAGGCCTCTCTCCTTGCCTTGCAGATGGCTGCCTGCTTGCTGTGTCTTCACATGCTCTTCTCTCTGTACACCTCTGTGTCCTAATCCTCTCTTCTGAAGATACCAGTCAGATTAGATGAGGGCTAACCCCGAGGACTTCATTTGAACTTAATTACCTCTTTAAAGACCCTATCTCCAAATACAATCACATTCTGAAGTCCTGGGGATTAGGATTTCAACACACAAATTTGGATAGGGCACAATTCAGCCCATAACAAGAAGCTACCCTCTGCTCGGCACTGTGACAAGTGTGATGCAGGGGGCACATTATAATCAGGGACCCAGTCATGCTCTTGATTGGCATCTCCCCCACAGCCCTTGCCACATTAACCTGTGATGGGGTGAATGGGTCAGACCCCTGAAACAATGAGACACTTACACGTGAAACAGTTAGGGGAGAGCAGGGTTTAGGTCGTAAAAAGCACAGGACTTGGAGTCAGGAGGTAAGGGCTGTAGGCTCAGTTCCGTCACTCACCTGGTATGTGACTTTCTATAAACTTGACCTACATCAAAATATACAGTTTAAAAAAGTATATGGCAGGGCTTCCCTGGTGGCGCAGTGGTTGAGAATCCGCCTGCTAATGCAGGGGACACGAGTTCGAGCCCTGGTCTGGGAGGATCCCACATGCCACGGAGCAACCAGGCCCGTGAGCCACAACTACTGAGCCTGCGCGTCTGGAGCCTGTGCTCTGCAACAAGAGAGGCCGTGATAGTGAGAGGCCCACACACCGCGATGAAGATTGGCTCCCGCTTGCCACAACTAGAGTAAGCCCTCACACAGAAACGAAGACCCAACACAGCAAAAACTTAATTAATTAATTAATAAACTCCTACCCCCAACATAAAAAAAAAAAGTATATGGCAGGTCCCATCTCAGACTAATAAAATCAGATTCACTAGGTGTGGAGCCCAGGCACCCATGTATTTGTTTTTATTTTTGTTGTTTAAGCCCCTCAGGTTATTCTAACATGCTTCTTGGGTTGCGAACTCCTGTGGGTCTTAGAAGAAAATTATATTCTGACATTCTCTGAACTGGTGAGCAGCAGGGTGAACAGTCTAGTGCAGTACAGCTCACAACACATCCCCAACCAGCAGCAGCATCACCCGGGAAGTTGTTAGAAATGGAAACCCTTGGGCTTCATCAGACAAAATGAATCAGACACTCTGGTGGAAGGCCAGCAACTGTGTTTTAACAAGCTTTCAAGTGGGCAGTTATGCCCACTAAAGTTTGAGACCCACAGTCTACACTGCTTCTCAATTATTTGAAAGTGACTAACAGTGTTCCTCTTTTCATTATTAGTTTATTTTTAATTGTGGTAAAAAAAAAAGTAACAAAATTTATTATCTTAACCATTTTAAAATGTACAATTCAGTAGTGTTAAGTATATTTACATTGTTGTTGCAATGGATCTCCATTTTCACCTTGCAAAATGGAAACTCTATACCCATTAAACAACTGCCCATCTCCCCCTCCCTGCAGCCCCTGGCAACCACCACTGTACTTTCTGTTTCTATGAACCTGATGACCTCATACATGTGTGATCATACAGTATTTGCCTTTTTGTGATTGGATTATTTCACTTAGCATAATGTCCTCAAGGTTTATCCATGTTGTAGCATGTGACAGGATTTCCTTCCTTTTTTAAGGCTGAATAGTATTCCACTGTCTGTATATACCACATTTTGTTTATCCATTCATCCATGAATGGACACCTGGGTTGTTTCCACCTCTTGGCTACTGTGAGTAATGCTGCCAGGATCCTGAGTAAGCAACTTCAGTTTTAATATGTACACAAATCACCAATGAATAGTGTTAAAACACACAGTATGGGTAGGGACCTCCCAGATTCTGCATTTCTAACAGGCTCCAAAGTGATGCTGATGCTGCTGGTCTGCAGACCACACTTTGAATAGCAAAGGTCTAGACCCAATGAGAAGAGAGAAAGGAACTCAGAAAAGTTTTAAATCGGTGTAGACATCAAGCCCCAGATCACCTTCCCTAAATGTCCCCAAAGGACAAAGTCCAGGAACAACAGTGAAATTGTGGATTTTACCTCCACTCTTCCAAGCCACGCCCGATATCCTCTATCCTTGCCAGACACCCCGTCTCTTTTACTTCTCCTGCAGGTTAGCACCGCATGCACAGCCCTGCTGCCACCACCGCTAACTCACTGAACTAACCTCTCTCTCCTACATCACTCTCATGCCAGGTCCCCGGAGCCTGGAAAGAAATAACCAATCTACAGAATTAACTAATTCAAGGGCATCTGCTAGAAAAAGGCTGAAACGCTTTCCCAAGTGTGAGGCTGTAATAGTGGTACTAACTGTGATGATTTTTAGGTGGCTGGTACAAGGATACAGAATTAAATAACATCAAATCACATCGTGAGAAAGCGGCTCCCTTTCAAGTCTGTTCCAACCCTCCTGAAAACGTCAAGGAAAATGTCCCAAACACCATACAACACTTGCTAATCTCCCTTTTTAAGAGATCAGGCCTGGGGCTCAGAGCCTTAGGCAGGCAGCAGTCTCCAGCTAGAAATAAAAAGCACTGTTTGGTCTTCGTTGTATTTATTTTTGCACTTACTTTCTATTTGTGGGAAGTGATACTGGTTTTCCATTTATGGTTCTGATGCCAAGTTGCTTTTTTAAAACAAATGTACTTAAATTTAAAAGGGAGTGACTTAAAACACACATTAAACAAATAATCGTAGAGGAGATGTTTAAAGTTGGAAATCTTAGAGGAGGAGGACTCGGGCCTCTTCCCTGTGAAATTTTCACATCACACATATCATCTTGGCGTCTTGCAGACTGCATCCTCCATGATCAAATCTATGAGGCATCAGGGAAGGAACAGAGCCTCCAGCCAAACTGGAACACTAGGTCCAATAGAGGGGCCAGTAGAACCAGCTTTCGCCCTTCCTTCTGGTCCACGAAATCTTTCTGAAACTCAGGGGCTAGAAAGGGACCCTGACCAAGTCTGCCACTGTGGGAAGATCCTGGATTCTGTGGAGCCAGACATGGGCAGCAGTGGAGACAGGAGATGGCTGATAAACGTGGTTAGACCCTTAAGCTGCACTTTCCTTCTTAAACTCCCCCATCCACAGGAATTTGGATCAAAACAAAGAGATTTCTAAAATTCCTTGCGCATCTGACCGAAGATTTCCTCCTTGACCTTAAAGACTTATAAAGGGCATCATTAAGGGTAATTATAAAACCATTATGAAAGTCAACTACCTATTTTGAGACGATATTCAGTATAAAAGATACTTAATTATCACAGAAGCAAACAGACACAAATTGTAGCAAGTGTTATTCAATCACAGGAAAAGAATTTACTAGTCAGGAGTGATAGTGAAAGGAACAGCAGGTGCAAAGGGCCTGCATCGGAAAGAAGCAGACGAGCACGTGGGGAACTGCAAGAAGGCCCACAGGACTTGTGCAGTGAGTGGGGGGCAGGTAAGAAAGGCAGGTGGAGAAGTAGCTGAGGTCAGCCAAGCAGAGCCTCGATGATCATAGAGACAATTTTTATTCTAACCACCATAGCAAAGGAAGCCAGCAAAGGGATTTAAGCAGGGGAGAGACACAGATTGTATTTGGAAAGATCCCATGGGCTTGCTTCAGTGGAAAGAACAGGTTTGAGAGAGGAGCTGAGATGCATGCAGGAGGGCAGCCTGAGGACCTGCGGTTGTCCTGGCGAGAGATGCTGAGTGCTGGGCACAGAGGTGACAGTGGAGATGGAGAGAAGGATTTCTACTGGTTGTATGATGTCGGCCAAGTCACTTCCACTCTCTGAACCTCCACTTCCTCATCTGTGAAATGGGAATAATAATGCCCACACCTCTTAATGAAATGAGAGGACACATGGAAAGCACTTGGCCCATTGTGAGGATTCGATAAATGACAGCTATTGTTATAATGATGATCTTCTCTGCACCTCTCCTAAGACCCTTGTCCATTTTTATCTTTTGAAATGGTTGTTTGTCCACACTTCTCATTTCATCTGCAAGGCCTTCTGTTCCTTGAAGGGATGGTCCCTGCTGGATTCACCACATTGCAAAGTAGATTGCTGAGCAGGGTGACCAGCATCCAGAAAGTGTAAATAAATATTTGTGGACAGAACCGACTTGAACGGCCCAGCTGATGGCACTCAGCTAGGCTCCCTAATCATTTGAGTTTGTATCCATCACAGACGTGCTGGTCTCCAGGAGGTACCATTCCGTGGAATCTTCCTTCAAGAAAGAACGTATTGTTCTTGAACACACGTCACTGACAGCTTCCAACTATAGCCTTCAGGATCGGGTTCAGCTTTGGAGCTGAGGCCACACTCTTCCGAAGTGATGCCCAACCAGTGACTGAGCATGGTGGAGGTACCGGGGCCTGGCCGTTTCTGCCCAATGTGGGGTTTCACTATCTGTGCGTTGTGGTCTGAGACTGTCACTTGCCCGATCCTGCTTCCTCCCTCCCTCATTTTATTTTCCACAGGCATTTACACTCCCTCTCCCTGCTCCCTAAAACCTCTTGCACTCCTGAGTCCCTCTGCTTCCTGGAGGGTCCAACAGGCACACCTTGGAGAGAAGAGGAACTAAAAGCTACTACCTGAAGCAGCATATAAAAGAAACAGAGATAAGCAACTCAGAGCTGTTTGCTATCTCAAAGGATTAAAAACTCCAAGAGCTATGAAAGAGAATGGTCTAATTGCGGTGGCTCAAATTACCAGGAAGCTTTCTGAATAAGAGCAGATGTTGGGGTTCCAAGAAAGATTGCTCCCTGGTTTTGGCCGGAATCCCAGGGGTCATTCGGGCCTGTGATTTAGCCTGTTCTCCTCTCCTTCTGGCCAGCACCTCTCAATCCATTATTTTGGATACCAATTATAAACCCAGGACAAGAGCCTAATCTTCCAGCAAGGAAAACCCAGGGATGTCAGTCCACTTTACCTCTCCTTGCCTTGAAAATCAGTGTGGGTCTCAAGCTAAAAGAAATCAAATGGAGACAAGAAAATACACACTGCACCAATCAGGATGCAATTTGCAGACATTTTTCAGAGCAGAAAATGTATGAGAAAATGTATACAGAAAATGCATGCAGAAAATGTACCTGAAGGGCAGTGATCAATCATTTCAGCCATCATGAGACCAGAATAGATACAAAGAGAATCACAGCCACAGAGAATTCTCACAGCCAATTCTAACAGGGTGTTAACTAACCTCCAGAATATTTCTTCTTAAAATCCAATGGCCAAGGAACTTCCCTGGTGGCACAGTGGTTAAGAACCCAGGGATGTCAGTGCAGGAGACACGGGTTCGATCACTGGTCCTGGAAGATCCCACATGCCGTGGAGCAACTAAGCCCGTGCACTACTACTGAGCCTGAGCTCTAGAGCCCACAAGCCACAACTACTGAGCCTGAGAGCTGCAACTACTGAAGCCTGAGCGCCTAGAGCCTGTGCTCCGCAAGGAGAGAAGCCACCGCAATGAGAAGCCCACGCACTGCAACAAAGAGTAGCCCTGCTCACCACAACTAGAGAAAAAAGCCCACGCGCGGTAACAAAGACCCAACGCAGCCAAAAATAAATTAATTAATTTTAAAAATTTTCAGTGGCCATGGTTCTAGAATTGGGAGAGGGTATAAGGAGATGCTAGTTTAGGCAGCTGAAGAGATACCTATCTATATCATGGGACTATTGCCCAAAGTCCTAGTAACCTCACAGAACCTGAAGGACAAGAAAGTTCATACACACCCATCAAGCCTAGTGCAAGCATCCCTGCTGGATTCTCTGTGACATATGCTTAACCTGCCTGATGACCCTCCAATGACAAAGGACTCAAACCTAATGAGTCTACCCATTGCTCTTCCTTATTCTTTTTGGAGACAGATTCTGTCTCCTCTGGGCTCTACCTCTTTAGATTCTAGAGCAACACAGAACATATCTGCTCCATGTTCTACAAGGAAGCCCTTCAAATAACTGTATACAGCAAGCTACCAAATCATCTCCCTTCCCCATCTTTCTCTATTCCCAGAAACACACACACTTATCCTTCCATTGATATTCTTAGTGAACCATTTCCAGCAGCCTGCACCTCCCCTAGTCATCTTCCTCTTAACAAGCCCAGTTTATCAACATCCTTCTTAAAATATGGAACCCAGACGTGAGGATAGCCAATGATAAAAATATTTGTGAGATGGCTTTAAAAACCATAATATGTTAGGCAGAAGCAAAGGAATTTTTCCCCCTCTCTGGAACCAAGCAAAATTATAAACTACAGTTCTCTTAACACAAACTAGTTTGAAAAAACTATTAAATTCATCATTCATTCATTTCACAGATCTGTGCTGATTCTAAAACTATGGCCTAAGAGAAGGGCTGGGCATATAATGGTAAATAAACTCAATTCTTACCCTTTAGCAATCAGTCAAGGCTCAGTCCATGGCCCTCTTCTCTTCCCACAATTTTATCTCTCCCAGGTGATCTTATCTATCTTCAAGGCTGAAGCTTCCCAAATACTCACCTGCCACCCAGCTCTAGATTGCTTCCCTGACATTTCTATCAGGAAGACTTGCAGTCTCCTCCAACCCAACGTGTTTTAAAAAAACTCATTACTTTTCCCTCTTCAGACTAACGCTCCCCTTCAGTGCATGGCACCACTACCCTCTGAGATGTCTAAGCTGAAACTCTGGAATTCTTGCCACCTTCCTTTCCCTCACACCCTATGCCTGGTCACTCTACCTCCGATACACTATTTATATCCATCCATCTACTATTCTGTTTTCTCTCCTGGCCTAACTCCCTGTAATCTCTTACCTGGACAAGTTCAATAACGTCTTAGCTTTTCTTCCTGCTTCCATTGTTGCCTCCTGTAATTCATTCCCCATCCAGCAGCCAGAGAGTTCTCTTAAAAAAAACAAAAACCTGTTCATGTCTATTTACTACCTAAATAAAACCCTTCATGGATCTCCCCAAAGTAGCCTATTTTCCCCTGCATGGCCTCTTCTGACACCACCTCTTCTAACAACACCACCATCATTCCATTCCTCTACTCCCATTCCTGGATCTTTAGTGTATAATCATTCTGGCCTTCCTCCAGTGCTTTAAAGAGCCCATAGTCCTTCCAACCACAGGGCCTTTGCACATGCTAGAATGCTCTGCTTCTCTGCTACTCCCTCCTGCAACCCCTGTCTGTCTTCACCTAGCTAACTCCTCATTACCCTTCAGAAACAATTACTATCTTAAAGAAGCCTTCCTTGAGCACTGCCCCCACCCTGAGGGCCCCTCTGATAGCAGCCTATAATTAGCAGTCATTGCAATTTTGGCAATTATAATTATATAATTTGATGCTTCATTCATTATTTGGTGTTTTTGTCCAATGAGACTGTAAGCTTAATAAAGCCTGAGACTATACCTGTCTTGCATTCCTACACATCCCTCATTGCTAGCACCTTGCACTGTACAAAACAGGTGATCAATAAAAGGATAACTTGGGATGCAAAGTCAGAAAATACAGATATGGCTGTATTTTGACAGCCATACATGGCAGATGTTGACAAGGAAAAGAAGTATGACTGAATTCCATCAAAAATGGTTCTTCTGGAAAAGGTACAAACTTCCACTTATAAATAACTACTAGGGATGTAATGCACATGATAAATAATTAACACTGCTGTATGTTATATATAAAAGTTATTAAGAGAGTAAATGCTAAGAGTTCTCATCACAAGAAAAAATTTCCTATTTCTTTAATTTTGTATCTATATGAAATGATGGATGTTCACTCAACTTACTGTGATAATCACTTCAAAATGTATGTAAATCATATCATTATTCTGAACACCTTAAACTTACATAATGCTGTATATCTCAATTATATCTCAATAAAACTGGAAGGAAAAAAATGGTTCTGTGGAGTACAAAAACTGGGTAAGGAAGTTTGAGTTTAAACTTTTCCTTTTAACCAGCTTAGGTATATAGACAGACACAGCCTTGATTAGTGATTCAGACATGGTGTGAACTATTTATACTTTAGACTCTCAAAGGAATTTCACCAAATATAACGTTCATTTTTCAGAGCTCCTAAAGAAATTCTCTTTCCCCATCCTCTTCCAATCCCCAGAAAGAAAGAGAATAAGAGATGGGTAAGAAGGAAAATACAAGGAAGGGCAAAGTGGGAAGAGAACCCACAACACAATGTTTGCTTGGACTTCTGTTTTCTTTTGTTCATTTGCCAAATACCTTGCATGACAGTACCGCTCATGCCTTCATCATTCTGTACTCCCACTGTGGATGAGACTCAATAGTTTTGTCTGTTTTGTCTACTGATGTATCTCCAGCACCTCAAACAGCAATAGATACTCAATAAATATTTGCTAAAAGAATGATTTCAGATGTGAGCACTGCATAAGGATGAGAACAAAGTTTTTTCAACTTTTTATCCCCAAAGTTCGTGGGAATCCAATAAAAAACTACCGGAATAAATGATTTGATGAAGTAATTAAATAATAAATATGGAAGTTACATTAATTCTGCTCTGCCACTGGCTTTCCATTTGGTTAAACGCATTCCTTTGTTTGGGGAGCATACATGAGTGTGATTTTACCAAGCTGTAAGGAGGAATGGTATCATATATATTTTTTTCCAATTACTGGATTCTTTGGGGCACCCACATGACAATGCCAAGTTTCTACACTGAGTCCTGATTCCCTAGTGGAAAAGTGCAAGGAATATCCATAAATAAATAAATGCCCAGCCTTAAAAATCAATACAATGATCCCTGGGTTCCAATCAGGTCAACATTTTAGACACCACTGTATATTCAGGTACTCCACTAGGTGCCAGGAAGAGAAACGGATCAGATTTCCACATCCTTCATGAGATCAGAGTCTATAAGTAAGACTGATGAACAAGCTAAAATAAGATAAAATAAAAAGACAATACAATGTGATAAACGATATAACAGAGGCACCTGCTAAGTGTCAACGGGGCACAGAAGAGGCATAAAATAAAAGAAGCCTAAAGTAAACTTTTAATTAGTTGCCAAAAAAGTCTTTGGTCTTCTCTGCCAAGATTAAGGCAGTGCTGCTCTAGGTCTGGTGCCTGTAGTCGTGGTCCCAGAGGAGCCAGAGTTCATCCTGAATCTTTTCCATGGATGGAAGCCCAGAGAAAGAGTTTAGTGGAAGAGAGAAGGTTCTGAAACTCTGACAAAAGGCCTAAGGGTCTTTACCCAACAATGCTGACCGGGGCAGTTAAAGCTTGAAGCCAATTCCCCAGAGAAAAAAAGCCTTGCCCTTTAGTGAAGCTGCCAAAAACCTCCAAAGTTAACAGTTTGTACTGTGTCTTTCTGCAGACACAGAAAAATGAGAGGGGAAATCTAAAGGTCATATCAGGGCCAGGAGAGCTTTCAATCCTGGGCACTAAGACCAGCTGACCCAACATTAATAGATATTAAAAATATACAAACATAAGGAAACCACATTTGAAAATCGCAATGGGAGGGTTTAGATGCATGTGAAACAAGTTATATGATAGAGCATTTGGCAGCCATTATAAACATAAATAATTTTAAGGACATAGGAATTCTTTATGACATTCTAAATAAATAAAGCAAAATAACCAGCCATTATGTTAAAATTTTTGGCACCTATTACATATGGAATCATGTAAGGAAAAAGACTTGTACCCCCAAGCTCTCTAGACAGCATAGATAAAATGAGGCATGCATAAATCCCCACCTGAAATATGCAAGATGATGAACATTGTAGGGAAAGAAATTAGTGGAAGAGGTTTTTTTGATTTGGGGGCTTTTTAAAACTTTTTTTAAAATTTTTTAATTAAAAAAATTTTTTCCCGGTTAAAATAATTTTTATTTAAAAATAAGAAAAACCCTCCAAATACCAGCACCTTAACACCACCATGCTGACCCTACCATCACACATGGCATTGCTATAGCCTCCTGCTCTGTGGCTGATGCTAAGTTCCTTGAGGGTAGGGAGCACGACTAGTCTGTCTCTGAATTCCTGGTGCCTGGAAGCAGCCTGAAACCAAAAAGGTACTCAGATGGTGGCACAGTGGTTAAGAATCCCCCTGCCAATGCAGGGGACTTGGGTTTCATCCCTGGTCCGGGAAGATCCCACATGCTGCCGAGCAACTAAGCCCATGTGCCACAACTACTGAGCCCACGTGCCACAACTACTGAAGCCCACGTGCTGCAACTACTGAAGCCTGCACGCCTAGAGACCAGGCTCTGCAACAAGAGAAGCCATCGCAATGAGAAGCCCACGTACTGCACTGAAGAGTAGCCCCCACTCGCCACAACTAGAGAAAGACCGCGTGCAGCAAGGAAGACCCAACACAGCCAAAAATAATGAATAAAATGTAAAAAAAAAAAAAAAAAAGGGGCTCAGATGATGTCTGCTAGATGAAAAAAAAAAAAAAAGGTGCTCAGATGATGTTTGTTAGATGAACAAATGTGAAGGCACAGGAAGAAATGGAATTTTTTAACAAAGTAAAAGGGCATTCCAAGAAATGTTGGGAAGTTAGCTCCTTCACTTCCAGAGAAAGAAGGAGAATGAAGCAGGAATGCAAAATACTCTTGTGAACAGCAATCCAACGGGCAGAGTGGGAGATGGGGGCACTCCTGAAGGGAGAGGAAGAAGGTAGGAAAGATGGGCCGTGTATAGAAAGCTAAACCTACGCATCACTCTTTCCTCCTCGGAACCTCCCAAGGTAGACACTGCCTTCATTTCCATTTTCAGGTAAAGAAATTAAGACAAAGGAACTGGACTAAAAACATAACATTCACAAATGGACATGTGGAGATCTGAAAACAGGTCAGTTGGCTTCGAACTCAGAAAAGTCTACCCCTAAAGGGACTTTGAGAAGCTAGCGAGCATGGTGTGGGGTGGCAGGAGGCAGGGGGACCAGACTTACTTATTGAAGGGATGTTGAAGTACAAGCCTGTGTACTTCAATCCTAACCACACAGAGGGAAGTTCTCTCTGTACTGGGAAGAGCCAGGCAGGAAATCTCAGCACGAGCCTATGGCCTTGACTGTCCCCTGCTTCATCACTACGTAACAGGATAAGTTCATGTCAGAAGATGGAGAAGAAAAGAAAGGTGGATCTGCTTGCACCAAAGGAAACCAAGGGGTATAAACAACGACAGCAGCCCCCAGAGAACATGATACATACAACCTCTTTCCTGCAACTCTGGTATGGAAACTACCATGAGCCAACTTTAAATTCACTGCAGGGTGTTGCACGGGGAGTACTCATGGGGACCTGCTGAGTCTGCCTGTGTCCTGTAGCCTTTGACTAAATGCCCACACTCCTGCCAGCCCAGCTTAGCCAGCAGCCCAGCACCATCTCTGGAATTTGCAAACCAGAGCCAAAGGAAGGGGGACACGTGTCTGTGAACAAGAACTGTTATTTTTTCCAGAGTTCAGAAGATCCCTGAAAGTCCTGTCCCTCCCCGGGGGATCCTGGCAGTCCAGAAGATTCCTGAGACGAAAATTAGCAGCTCATCTGAGATGAGCAGGTGCCAGCTGAGATAACCAAGGCCTAGATTATTGAGGATATTGTTTTGCTGCTGAGCTTCAGGGTACCAAAGTCACAGGCACAGATTTAATAAACAAGAAGAAGAAGAATCAGGGCTTCCCTGGTGGCGCAGTGGTTGAGAGTCCACCTGCCAATGCAGGGGACACGGGTTCATGCCCCGGTCCAGGAGGATCTCACATGCTGCGGAGCGGCTAGGCCCGTGAGCCATGGCCGCTGAGCCTGTGCGTCTGGAGAGTGAGAGGGCTGCGTACCGCAAAAAAAAAAAAAAAAAAAGAGGAACCTATGCTGAGAAAATCATGAGAAATATAAAAATTTATGTACAAAGATGTCTATCACCATGTTATTTACATTAGTAAAACTTTCCATGAAAACAACCAAAATATCCAACATTGGATAAGTGGTTAAATAAGCACATGATGATATGATCTCATTAAGGCATTAAAAATGATGCTTGCAGAGAATTTGATAATAAGTAAAAAAAAAAAAATGCAGACATGAACTCCATGTTTAAATTTTTCTCAATTATCAATATACATTTATTGATATATATTTATATGTTTCTGTATGTGTGTACATAAACACACACGCACGCATACATACATATACACACTGCTATGGACTGAATGTCCTGTCCCCCCAGAATTCATATGTTGAAAACCTAACACACAAGGTGATGATATTAGGAGGTGGGGCCTTTGGCAGGTGATTAGGTCATAAGGGTGGAGCCCTCATGAATGGGATTAGTGCCCTTATACAAGGGATCCCAGAGAGATCCTTCCTGGTTCTGCCTTGTGAGGACACAGGGAATACAGCGCCATGAATAAGGAGGCTTGACCTCACAAGACACCAGATCTACCGGTGCTATGATCTTGGACTTCCCAGCCTCCAGAACTATGAGAAATAAATGTTTTTTGTTTATAAGTCAGGCAATTTATGGTATTTCTGTCACAGCAGGTTGAAGAGACTAAAGCACACATATACACACACCAATGTACACATACATAGAAGAAAACTGAAGGAAAAATACTTTTGTGTTTAATACACGTGACAAGATTACTGATAATTTTAATTTTATTCTATATTCCCAAAACAATGGGCATATAACATTGGGATCAGATAAAAATAAATACAACAAAGATTATTTTCAGTTTTTTTTTTAAAAGAAGATTCGTTTTTATTTATTTATTTTTGGCTGTGTTGGGTCTTCTTTGCTGTGCACGCGGGCTTTCTCTAACTGTGGTGAGCAGGGGCTACTCTTCGTTGCGGTGCGCGGGCTTCTCCTTGCTGTGGCTTCTCGTTGCAGAGCACGGGCTCTAGGTGCACAGGCTTCAGTAGTTGTGGCTCATGGGCTCTACAGTGCAGGCTCAGTAGTTGTGGCGCATGGGCTTAGTTGCTCCGTGGAATGTGGGATCTTCCCGGACCATGGCTCGAACCCGTATCCCCTGCATTGGCAGGCGGATTCTTAACCACTGTGCCACCAGGGGAGTCCCTATTTAAAAATTTTTAAAAGCCCATCTCATGACCTTGAAGAGTAGGGTCTTGAAGAATGAAGAACACCTTAAGAAGGAGAATTGGTTCAATCATCAAGCTACACCCCAGGACTTCATGGGACTGTGCTCTGCAATGCCGATGCTGAAATACGGTCTCAGGAAAGTCCCACAGGGGAACCGCTTGGCTAATTGAGAGAGAGTTGAAGGGGTTGTTTTCAATTTGCCCAATGGGGTATGGCTGTGCAAAGCTGAGAAAACTCCAGACGTGGACGTTCCAGCCTGGATGAAATGAACCAAATCAAGACAAGCAGAGAGCGGAGGCTGCCGGCCCATCGCCCACAGAGTAATCATGACCTTTGAAAGCCGATTGTGTAAACGTGGGAGAGGGAGGTGGAAGATGTATCATGTGTCCCCAGCAGTCCCCAGGCACCTGCCACATGGATCCCAGGATGCCCACAGCTAGTTTGTTTTGGGGAGTTAAGAACACTGCCCGCTCAACCAAAATAAGAATGACCTCTGCAAACAGTTATGCATCCACTGATTCCCCTAACAAGTATTTCCAAAGCCTAATCCAGCCCCTGTGCTCAAAGCTGTAATGATCTCACCCAGGAATCACAAACTAAAGTGTCCTACAGGAGCCAAGAAGAAGCAACAGTGGCAAAATGGAGAATTCGTGCTTCATTTGATGGGGCAAAGTCAGCCCCCACCCCGCCCAGGCATCAAACCTGCACATTGTTTTTAAAACTTTTTTGTTTAAGTATTTCTTATATAAAAGTAAGGGTTTTTTTTTCATTTAAAAAATCCCAATTTCCAGTTTTCCCTGAAAAATTGGACAAGCTGACAACAATGGACCCACATTTCCAGGTAGCGTTAATCAGTTCACTTGCCTTTTTTCATTTATTTATAATTCTCAGCTGGTTTCTTTAATTTTTTGAGTTTGAAGCCCCTACTACTGATGTTCCCTTCTGCTTCAAATGTGGGGCTTCCAATCCTCTGTTGGAATTGTGTGCAGAGGAAGAGTAACCTAGCCCTGAGTGAGAGTCTAAGAGGATCTTCCTTTGAATAAAGCACACAGACTTTGAGACTGTTGTTTGCATGATCTAAGATTTTCTTTCTCTCAGCTTACTTTGTGATTTCCTTATAGGTTCAAGATGCCGGACAACTGGTCTCCAGAAACACTGCCAAGTCTCTTTATTGAAGCTACTTGTTTTATCACCAATTTAGTATTTGTTTGCATATGTGTTTTAATTTGTAGGTAGTAGGAAAGACTTGAAAATGTCTCCCAGAGACAGTAGTTCTTCTTTGTGTTCCCCCATCAAAAATGCCAGAAATCTATCTTAAGGAGGATAAACAGAGCATCCTGCCATGTGCACACCCCGGGGCGGCTCCCCCTGTAAATCATCATCTGAACCATCAGGCAAAGCTGCTGGGGTATCCATATTAGTTACCACAGTCTGGCAGTTGTGCCCAGGTCAACAGCACCTTGATTTTATTATGCTGCAGGTGAAATTCACTGCATACCTGGTATTCCTGAGGCCTGACTTCTGCAACTGGATCCTAAGACTGGAAACGTCTTGTGTTAATACTGGGTCACAGGCATTGAGGGGAGACACAGTTTCCCAAAAGTATCATTTCATATTCCAAGCAAATACTGAGGGTGGGAAATACGGGGCATAAATACTTAGTACTCTTCTTTGCTTTTTTTGAGAGTGACTGGAGGAAAGGGGAATGTCTCCGTTTAGGCTTTCTCTAAAGCAGACCCTGAGATGAGAAATCATGGGAATGTGGTTTAGCTGGGAGGTGACCACAGGTGATGTAGTAGGAAAGTAAGACAGGAAGGGGAAGGAAGCCAACACAGGTGCATTAATGGGAGGGTTACTGCTGCAGCAACTGGGACTCAATTCCACAGGGGACCTTCTGACACTCAGTGGAGAACATGCCTCAGTATTGTCTCCTTGAGCCACGAGGAAGCCAAGATATCTATACACCAACTTCTGCTCCCCATGGCTGAGGGTGGCTCTGGGGAGCATTTAGTCCCTTCCACTTCTGGTCTGCCATATGCAGGAGCCAAGCACAATCCTATGGCCAGAGAAAGCCCTAAGGCACAGAGGTACCCATGCTCAGGGTAAGGAGCCATCATTGTTTGGGGAACTGTCCACCTAAGCTTCATATGACCCTCAGGGTGGTCCAAGACGTTATGGGCAGGACACCAACAACATAGCTAAAAGGGATATTCTGGCTCACCCAACTTAAAAAAAACAGTGGTAAAGCTGACTTCGTGCACAGCTGAATTCAGGGCCCAAACTCTGTCATCAGGACTTAGGTACTCTCCTTCTTTCTACTCTGCCATCTTCTGGTTGGATCCAGTCACTGCCTCCAAGTGGAAGGAAGATGGCGGCAGTAACTTTATTCCCTACATCTTTTTAGGTCCCCTTATTAACTGGAAATACCATCTTTTCCCCCAAGAGCTCTTACCTTTAGAGATACATACTGAAAAATATATAGATGAAATGATACAATGTTGAGAATTTGCTCCAAAATAATCCACTGTGGTTGGTGACATAATGAATCAAGATTGTCCATAAGTTAATAAATGCTGAAGCTGGGTGGTGGATACATGAGTTTCCTCTGTGTATTATTATACTGTTACCTCTATTTTTGTGTATGCTGGAAAGTTTTAATAGTAAAAAGTTAATTTGGGGGGCTTCCCTGGTGGCACAGTGGTTGAGAGTCCGCCTGCCGATGCAGGGGACACGGCTTCGTGCCCGGTCTGGGAGGATCCTACATGCCGCGGAGCAGCTGGGCCCGTGAGCCGTGGCCACTGAGCCTGCAGGTCCGGAGCCTGTGCTCCGTAACGGGAGAGGTCACAGCGGTGAGAGGCCCATGTATCTCAATAAATAAATAAATAAAAGTTAATTTTGAAAAAAGGATCTCTTTCACTCAAGTTTGAGCTAACGTCTGATTTCATCAGCTACTCCTGGGCCACTTAACCATCCCTGAACTATTCACTGTGACCAGGGGAATATAATCACCCCAGTGGCCCAGGCCTGAGCCATATGCTCCACTTCTGAACTGGGGGAAATCTCCACAAGAAGCTCAGGGGCCACAGCAGGGAAGGGACTTAAAAGAGGTTAATCAGATACAATTGCCAGAAGAATGTTCATGAGTGTGAGGTGCAAAACATAGGGTTCCACTGCATAAGAGGACTGGAAATAGAGTGGACATCGGGTATCTCTGCCCATCCAGCACCACCTTCCAGGGATTACAAAGCTTTTTGCAACAGCTTTCCAGGTTTTCCCTAAAGAACTGTCCCTCTCTACCTCTCAATCCGTGTGCATTGGGAACCCCTCGTTCCAGCAGTGCACATGTGACCTGGTCCAGCCAATGAGAAGGAAGCTATTGGTGACTGGTGCAAGGATGTGCACATGACACCAGACTGGCCAATGAAACTCAACACTGTGACATTCTCTGGAGCCCTTCCCCCTGAGGTGGCTCAGCTGAATGATGAATGTCTGCCCCTGCCGGTGACATCTTTGCCATCACTTGAAGAGAGTCCACCAAAAAATGTCTGACATAGAGGAAAGCAGAACCAAGAAACGGGGAAAAAGAGGTTCCTGATCACATTGTCGAGCATCTGTACTCAGCCCTGCTGGAGACCAAATACCCTGAACTTTTTAGTTATATGATCAAATAAATATCCCTTTTTATCTTAAAGCTCTCTGAGTTGTACTTGTGACACTTAGATCCCTGGCTAATAAAGTATGATCACCCCCAATGCAGTACTTGAAGTCCATCCTGACCTGACATCAGCGTAGAGCTGGGGGTACAGTTCTACGAGCACATGTGTTGTAATTTTCAGGTTAACAAGTAAAACCTTGTTTGAATGTGTGCTTCTAAAGGTGTGAACAATATTGGTCATTCTTTCATGCCCTCTGCAGACATTTACTGAATGCTTTATATGTGCCCAACCCTGTGCTAGGTATTGGGGATAGAGAAATTAACTATGTACCATCCATGTCTCCAATCCTGGTAAAGGAGAGAAGAACTGCAAAGAGAGACAGACTGCTGAACGCAGAGACCTGGCTTCTTACCCCAGCTCCCACTCTAACAGCACATAGAGGAGGACTCTATGCAAGACTCCCCCCATGTTGAAGAAAGCACTCTACATCAACAGGCTCCTAGGGAATTTTCGTGACCAGAGAGTATCACAGAGTTTGAGTCAAGATGAGCAATTCAATACTGATTCATTCTGTCTGATCAGAAACCATCAGGAGTCTAATTTTCAATGGGAAGTGAGCATAAATAAAGTGATATCCAGGCCGAGGCTCTTAAGAAGAGGGCATGCCTTCTCCTTATTCTTCCCTCTGCTGATTGGAAACAGAGGACAGTGAGATCTTGGGGACTGTAAGAGCCACAATGTGGCAGAAGGCTGGGTCCCCGAATCACCATGTGGAGGAAAGCCGTTCACCAGTCAGGAAGACTGTTACATGAACAAGAAACAAACTTCTACTGTGTTTAACCACTGAAATTCTGGGTATTTTTTATTACAGCCTTTACCATTATCTTTACGTACTTTGAATTAGAATGTGTTTCACCCATTCCTCACAAATGGATATCTTTGCTGTTCTTCAAAACCAAGAGGAAGGGATGTTCCAGCTTTCTTTGATCAGCTGTTCTCATTAGTATTTTCTAGGAATCTGTTAGTGCCTACAAGTCAGAGTCTGTGCCTTATTCATTTCTATAGCTTCCACACATTTCACAAATAGCAGATTTAACAGGAAAGGAAATAACCTGTTCAAGGAAGGAAGGAAGGCTTTCTTTTTGTCTAACCCAGTGCTAGGGGCCATTTCACCACAGAGGACATCTGGCAATGCCTGGAGACATTTTTGGTGTCACAACCGGGGATTATTACTGGCGTCTAGAGGGTGGAGGCTAGAGATGCTGGAAAACCTCCTACGATACACAGTACAGCCCCCACAATGAAGAATTTCCTGCTCAAAATGGCCATAGTACTGAGGGTGAAAAGCCCTGGTGTAACCTGAGGTCACCTCCCCAACTTGATCAATTAAATCACTTCATCACTTTTTCAGGCCTCCTCCTCTAACTGAACTCTGCTAGGTCCTGATGCCAGTGGACACTTTTCTCAGCTTCCTAATTCATGAAACATTAATTTTCTGGATGTGTCTTAGAATTTTCCTCCTGATAAAAGTTCTCTCTTTTTTAATTCATTAAGTGAGAGAGAAAGAGAGAGAGTGTGTATGTAGGTGGGTGGATGGGTGGGAGGTGAGCAGACCAGAAAGACTCCACATTTAAACACATGGGAAAACAGATCTCCTGTCTGAAATACATTCATGATCTCTTTTTTCCCCCTTCCCTCTTCCTATGCAGGTGTTTTGGGTTGCCAAAAAAAGAGACCCATCCCAGTTAGTTCAAGGAAAAAAAAAAAAAAACCTGTTTATTTGTATGGACACATGCAGCCTGCCACTGGAAAACCTCTGTATTCTTATCCTCTCTCTGTCTCTGTCTCCCCCTCTCCATGTTCTCTTATTTCTGCCTCCCTCTGGAGTCTTCACCCCACTGTCCCCACCCACAGACTTCCCTTGATCAGCTTCTGGCCGCATCCCTTCAGCTCCCATATCAACTAGGCTAACTGGAAAATCCTATCCGATTTCTAACACAAAACCCCACAGTCAAGTTCTTTTCAAGCCCAGCCACAAAAGTCATTGTTCATCAGACGGTCTGTGGATTGACTGCACTTCAATTAGTGCAAAACCCTGGTCAAACCAGCCCTGCAAAGGAAGAAGGGACGAAGCCTCAGGAAGCAGGTGCTATGAGCTGGCAACCATGACAACTGGCCTCCCTGGTACACTGTCTCTCTCACATGCTCCTACCCTTCGTCCCAAGTGATGACAACCACGGAGCTAAACTGAGCTACCAGCAGGACAAACCTACCTCCCAGGCCCAAGAGGTCACCTAATCATTTTGCCCCTTGTATGGGCTTGCATCCCTGCTGAGGGACGGTCGCCCACCTTGTCTGGGAATACTTTTTTAGAGGATCCCAACTCTTGGTCCTCAGTCTCAGCAGCTGCGAAGGGGAAGGAGATGGGGCTTTTCAGAATAACATTTAGATTACCCCACAGATAGCTTCCTCCCCTGGAATCGCTCACAACAACAGCATCCACCATAGGCTAGGGCCCACACGTCTCGTTCTGGATCCCTGTGACTATGGAAATCAGGCAGCTCTCAAGAAACCCTGGAACACAAAGGCAGAAGCTCATCCATTGCTATAACACCAATGCAAGAGGCTTCCAATGCAAGCGCAGTCACAGCTGGGTCCAGCCGCACTTGGCGGGGTTTCCAGGCCACTCTGACTGAGTTGAAATCATTATGCTGTTTCTTTCACTGCACAGGAATGTGGGGGTCTCTCTAAACTATGGCTCATAGCAAAGCGCACAGGCAAACATGACGAGAAACCTGTTCTCCCTGGGAGAGGAGGGAGAGCAAATGCTGAAACTTTCGACACTTTAATATAACACCAGCCTTGGCGAATTTTACTCAATATGAAAGATTTCAAATAATGGGAACACTGTCAGGCAAAAAGAGAGGTGAAAAAAGCAGAATGTGCATAACATCTCACATAACCCTAAAAACAAGAGGGAAACATGGTTTAATTAAAATAAAGTAAAAGGTTGCTTCTAGGCTCTTGGAAACCCTTTTCAGAAAAACTTCATGTTAGACGAGGCTCAGTCCAGTCCAGCTGGAGTTCATTCAATGCCCTTTCTTTTGGACGCTACCAGCTGTGAAATGGGTAAACTATTGACAAATATGTTATTTTTCCAACTGCACCCACACTCAAGAGCTTAAGCAGCAAAATCCTCTAATAATATTTGGCCCCAAGTCAGAATGCATTATACACTTCCTGTAGCCAGGGCCAAAAAGCTCAGAAGAAACCTTGGCACCCTGCAAAGGTCCCTTTTTAGCATCAGCTGTCCCCTTGGCAGTTTGTTAAAGCTGGAGGAGTATTAATCCAAGTGAAATCTCTTTCAGGAGATTCTTAGTAAGGAAGCTCTAAGACGGGGGTGGGAGGGGATGGCTGCAAAGTGCAGGAACACTGCAGCAGGTTAGGCTATTCAGAAAGAGCTATTTTCTCCCAAATCCTGTAATTGCCTGGAGCATGTGATCTTCTTGAAGGTCATTAAAGACATGCTGCTATCAGATTCCTCCCAGAAAGTTTATGCTTTGATTAGTTTCCTGATGCTTATTTCCTAAAAGGCTCTTTTTGTCCCTCAAAAGAAAAAAATGAGGAGCATTAAAATTTTTTTAAAGGAATTAGATGAATAACCTGCTAAATGCAGCTTGGCAAGATGAAAGGAAACAGCAAAGATGAAAATGGTGCTGGCCTTCTTGGGGTCTGCTGCTAGATGGATGATGCATGGTCAGCATATCCCCTCCCCGAAAATGAGGCGCCTCAGAGGTACATGACATCAATCATCTTCTATACCACCACTCATCTTTTGACTGGAACACAACCACATACATCGTTGGTAAACCCCATGTAAGCTTCCTGTGGCCCTTGGGCGTTTATAGATCCTGAAAGGTTAAAACAAAACCAACAAAAAACCACCTCTCCTTGTCTGTAAGGATTCAGCTGTCTAAGGGAACGCCTACAAGGACTCAGTGAGATAAAGAAGTAGAGCTGAATAACTGCCCAGTGAGTGACAATGATTAAACATATATACAGCTCACAATGCCAGTGTTTCGAGTCAAAGAAGGAAATCAAAGTATTTCCCCCAACACAATAAGATGGAGCCAGTTTCTCTTGGATCAAAGGCCCCTTTTGTCCTCACCATATTTGCAGATGTGTGAGTCACAGGCAGACCAATGCGGTCATTACCTTCCCCATCTGTAGAGACGTTATTTGCCAAAGCTTCACCTGCAATCTGGACACCTTCAGCCATCCTAGCTCAGGGGCTCCCTGGTCACTTAGATGTAATACTATAGCAATAGTATCCTGCAGACAGCAGCTGCCTCTTTTTATTATTTTTTTTTAAAGCCCTGGATCAACTCTGTAAGCTCATTTTGCTTTTATTTTTGTTGAAGGTACTAAATTAGTCATCACTCATTCCCCCAGCAAAGGAGGCAACGGCTCGTTAATGCCATAATTTGTAAGATACTGAAATTGCAGGCTGTCTCCGAGAATCCACATGCCCTAAATCTCCAGCTTTTGACTTCGGGAATATCACACTTATTTCACAACCACACAGCTTCTGGAGCAGCATGTCTCAAACTTTACCACAGACTCGAATCACTGGGAGACTTTGTTATATGTAGATTCTGACCCAGACAGTCCGGGGCGGGGGCCTGAGCGTTGGTATTTCTAAAAAGCTCCCAGGGGATGCTGAAGCTGCTGGTTCCTGGACCTCACCTTGAATAGTGAGGGCCTGGGAAAGCTTTACTTATTTAACCAGTTAGTAGATAACGTGGTGGTTGAGCCCTCAAGCTCTGAAGTCATATTACCTGGGCTTATAGCCAGTCTCTGCTATTTACCCTTTCTAACTTTCCTTGTGCCTCAGTTTCCTCATTTGCAGAATGGTACGCAAAATAACAGCAAAAATAGAGTTGCCATGAGGATTAAATGCAGCAGTAGGTATAAGGCTCTGAGCACGGCACATGGTACATAATAAACAGCCAAGATGTGAGCTGTTGCTGCTCTGGTTTCCTCTCACAGGTCCCCTGGGTCCACCTCCCTCCCAGCCAGAGGAAACCCAGGAAAGTCCCCAGAGACAGAGGATGTGAAATTGAAAGTTTCTAACCCTCACAATGCAAACTACCAGCTTAGTCTTTTTAATAAGAAAGGTCTTGTCAGCTCATTCTACCATCATAGTTTGAGAAGGGCTGTGTATGCATGTTTTCCAAAAGCCAGGCCGTGTTGTATGGTGGAAAAAGAATATGGGTTTTGGAATCAGGCAAACCAGTGTGCAAATTCGTCTCTGACAGCCTCTATTTACTCACCCGTAAATGGGGATAATAAAACCTACCATACAGGGATGCTGTGCGGATCAGGGATAATGTATGCAAAGTGCCTGCCCCACGTGCAGTAGGCACTCAATAAATGGAAGCTGTTATTATTATGTTACCATCAAAATTCCATATGCACAATGACAAGCAGGAGAGGAAACCAACAAAACTGGCAACTTAGCCTGGATAATGCTTTGTTCATCCAGGAGAACAAAAGCTATTTGCTAACTTGAAATGGATGATAAATGAGGACAAGACTGCTCAGTGCTTGGGTGCAGAGCTTTTCCGTGGCCTTAGATACAGGGGATTGAAGTTACTGGATGCAAGAGGTTTTTCCATGTGGCCCACAATATTGTGAAGTTGGCCATGTGTCAGCTGCTCTACTAGACATTCAGTGGTGACCCAGACAGAGGTCCCACCCTCAAGGAGTGCCCACTTCATGGAGGAGATACAATCACATAAATGAACAGATAAAAGTTAGAGCTGTGTAAGGTTCCTGAAGGGCAGGCTCCTAAGAGAGCAGTTAACAGGATTCCCACAGAAGGCCTCTCCGAAAAAAGATATTTAATCTGAGTTTTGAAGGATAAGAAAAGGGCAATCAGGTGCAGAGCAGTGGAAGAGCATTCTAGGCAGAGGGAACCGTGAGTGAAAAGGCTCTGGGGTTAGAAACAAGAAGGAGGAGAATGGTAGAAAATGAAGGCAAAAAAAGCAGGTAGCAGCCCAATCACGCAGGGCCTGGCGGTGAGGACACTGGATGTCATTCCAAAGACCATGTGATGCCAATAAACAGGGGATGCCACACATCTGTCCTACAAACCCTAGATTGAACACTGAGCAAATCAAGCCCCACGGTGGCTTGAGACCATGGGGTCAGGACTTGACTTCTGAAAGCCTTCTGCTTCCTACTAGAGACTGAAGGTCTTTGACCCTGGGGACACCCGCCCCCTCCCCCCCAGTGTGGAATTTCTTAAAGCCTTTTGGATTCATTGCCAAAACGGCAGGGGAAGCAAAGAACATGCGGCTTTGCCTGGAAGTACCAGGAGGCACTGGATAGAGACACCCCAAACCTTTGTTAGGAGAAGTCAGAACCTCCAGAGACAGTGCTGAGTAAACACACTATTGACCAGCCTGTCCCTCCACCTCGGGCTCTGCACTCCTAAGGAATAAGTAAATCCCAGACATAAATTGCCCCCGGCAGCCTCCCTCAATTACACAAATCCAAGACATGACAGGGAGAGGCAGAAATTCTCCTCCAGTGAAGCCGAAAGCCGAGAGCAAAGCAAGAGAGCTAAAATATAATCCCCATGCCGCGAGCAGCCAGAAGGAAGCAGGGCTTCCCGAGTACCCTGGTCCCCAACTGCTTAGCTAAGTCTGTCTACACAAGGCTGAGTGGCCAAGAGCAAAGGAGATGCCTTAACAACTAAAGGGATGATTCAGGCACCCAGGGACAGGAGAGGGAGGGTACCTTCTTCCTCTGCCAGGAATCTAGGCATAATGCAGGAGGGGGCAGGAGACGGGGTAGGAGGAGGCTTGAGGCCAGTCTTTCCCTGTCCTCAGCTCACTAGATAACAGCGCGAGTTCTCACATACTCAGAACAGAGGAGGTCTGACACATTCACACCTGCAGGGGAGCCGGGGTGAGGACAAAATACAGACAAGGAAGCAGCCAAATCGCGGAAGGGAGGGGCCCAGACCTCCCTTCCCCCGCCACCCCATGATTCCCACTAAAATGAAGTAGGAGGCCTCCGAGAAAGCCCCTTCCAAGTGCCCTGTTTTGCTTCCTTTCCTGTGATTTTGCTTTCCTTAATTATAAAAGTAATTTGGAGTCCCTCTTAACACTTCTGGGTTCTCTGATTGTCTTGGTTATTTTAAATATTTTGTATTATTAGTGGCTTTCAACATTTTCTCGGGGTTTACTGACCTTTGTGTTTTTCTCCTCTAACCACCTGTTAATTTTCCTAGTCAGTTTTCCTTTTGGTGCATTTGCCTTTTTCTTAATTTGTAAGTAATCTTTTTATATGAACGATATTAACCCTTTGACAAACTGCCAACTTTTTCCCCTCCCACTGGCTGGTTTCTATCAATTTTTATGGCATTTCTTGAATTCTCTGAAAGGACCACAAAGCAGCCATCTAATTCTGCTAAAAATATTCTCTGCCTTTGAAACAGGGTTTCTAGAATCTCCGTGAATCATCTGCTCACATGCCCAAAAATGTCTCAGAAATCCTTTGCTTTTATAAACCACACCATTTATAAACCAAACCTCTGGCACCAATCTACTCTTTTTCTGCCTGTGTAGAGGCTGTGACCAGATTTGGGAAACTTCTGAGTCACACTCTGAAGTGCTGAGGTCACCGTAAACAAAGGACAGTCTCTTGATGGCTTGGAGATGCCCTCAGTCACTATAAACACCAAAGTTCACACTCGTCTGCCCCACTCCACCTCTTTCATTCACCTCCATTCCTTTTAGTCTAAAAGACTTCCTGACAGCAACAGGTGCCAAGCATCCCTCACAGAAACTTCGTATCAAAACCTGACTGCAGGGGTACAAGACGGAGGAATCCTTGATGGTGTTTATTGACTATACGCTCTATGTGAATCACCTGTGAGCTGTGCCATCTGAAAAAACGGAGCTCTTCATGCTCATCATATGCTTTCTCACCCCCATACCTTTTGCAGGTGATCTTCCTCTACCTAAACAACACCTCCCCACTTCCATACGTTACCCAGGCTGGCCAACTTCTAATCATCTTTCCAATCTCAGCTTAACCATCACCCCCTCTTCACCAGCAGCCAGGCTGGAACAGACACCCCTCCACCAAGAACCCTTAGGATCATTTCTAGCACAATTGTATAATTACGTATAATTGCCTGTTTACCTGTCTCCCCGGCCCTTGAAGGCTTGAACTGTGTCTTTCACCACTGTATCCCCAGCAATGAGCGCAGAGCCAGGCTCATGGCTCACAATCAGTACATATTTGTGGAATCAATGGATCATTTCAAGTGTTAGAATAAGAAAAGCAGGGGGCTTCCCTGGTGGCACAGTGGTTGGGAGTCCACCTGCCGATGCAGGGGACACGGGTTCGTGCCCCGGTTCGGGAAGATCCCACGTGCCGCGGAGCGGCTGGGCCCGTAAGCCATGGCCGCTGAGCCTGCGCGTCCGGAGCCTGTGCTCCGCAACGGGAGAGGCCGCAGCAGTGGGAGGCCCGCGTAGCG
>NW_020174705.1:8486827-8549568 GCF_003031525.2 Neophocaena asiaeorientalis asiaeorientalis
GGGGGGGGGCTGGGGATAAAAAAAAAAAAAAAAAAAAAAAAAAAGTGGGGGGGGGTTAGCCCCATTGCTATCTGCAGAGGTCCATACCAGGAGTATGTATAAGAGTATTTAGCTCTTATACAGTGAAGAATTAAACCTTTCCCCAAAAGAGGGTTGGGCTTTCCTTTGGCTTTTCAGTAAACCCTCGGAATGTTTTTGTTTGCACAGGGGACTTGAATAACACTGGATATAATCTAACAGTGGGATTTAGGGTGGGGGCTTTGAGTTACATAAATCAGCTCAACTGGGGACTGAAATCACTCATGTAGGCAGTCAACCATAGACCCAATACTTGGAGCATCAAGGCTTGGCAAGCTTCCGTGGTTGCCAGTACTGCATGCTGTTGTCACACATCCCTGCTGGGAAAGTAGCACCGTCCATGACTCCATGGGAAGAAGACAACTGGAAGTTTCCATGTTTGGAACTTTCCCGGACTCTGCCCTATGTGCCTCCCTTGGTCGCTTTTAGTCTGCATCCTTCACTGTAATAAACCATATTACAGCTTCCAGTGAGTTCTGTAAGTTTCTAGTGAATTATCGACACGGAGGGTGGTCTTGCAGAACCCAACACTTGCGACTGATACCAGATATGAAGGTGCTTTTGTGGACTGTACTCCCTCAACCTCGCAGTTCCTCTCTCTTAAAGACACTCTGAGGGCAGTGGCTGTAATAAGAACTCACCTGGAAAAAGTGAACCATACAGGACAGGCCCGATGTATGGAATGTCAACACTGGCAAAGCCATCACTGTGGACGCCTCATTCATTGAAAGCAGCCTTGGAATGCAGCACGCTCCTCTCCACTGTCCCACCCCCCTGGACGGAGATGGGCAGCACTCTGCAGGCAGGAGGATGAATCACGAGTGCCTACTTGCTGCTCCCCCTCTCCGACAGATGACTGGGCAAAAATAGAAGAGAATTCCTTCTCTATAAATATCTTTACATGCTAAATGTCTCTAAAAAGCACCATGTGCCGAGCTAGTCTGTTAAGAAACAGATGCAGAACAGATGCAAAGGCCCATGAGGTAGCTGAAAAGTTAAAGAATTTTTATTCAACGAGAGGCAGAAAAAGTTTCTTGGGAGCATAAGTATGATCAAGGCTGCCCAAGGCAACTGGAGAGCTATGGAAAGTCTGGCTCCCAGCTTGTAACGTAGCATTTCTTACCATGTCATTTTCAAAGCATATTTAAGCGTGTGTGTATGTGTTCCCTCCATGGCCACTCTTCATCCATTCATTTAACAGATATTTACTACGCACCCATTATGTGAACAACTCCCTTCTTCGGATATAAGATACAGGGGTGACCAAGACTCGTAGTTCCCTGCTCTGAACGGACACGCAATGGGTCCCAATGGAAGGAGTCAGATAAAACATAAACAAAATAATGTTTAGATAGACCTATGCTACAGAAGAAAATAGAGCTGATAATATAGCAATGCTGAGCATGGAGGCCACCTGAACTTGAGTGAAAGGCCTGTGAGAGGCAGCAACATGGAGATAAAACTTGAATCATGAGAAGAAGCCAACCATTGGAAGATCTGGGGGAAGAAAATCCCAGGCAGAGGGGACACAGAGGTGGTGCTCAGGATTGCTCCAGGAAGAGAAAGAAGGGACCAAAGAAAAGGAGAACAGGATTTGGTCTGAGATGTGATCAGGAGATCAGGGCAAGCCTTTTAGGCCATAGCAAAAAACTGATTTTAATTCTTGGTAAAATGGAGAGCTGTAGGAAGGTTTTAGTAAGGATGAGTGTGATTAGATTTATGGGTTTTGTTGTCGTTCTTAATCACTCAGGCAGCTAGGTCATGCACTCATCGTAGGATATCAAGGCTGGAAACAGAGCCCACTTTGGAAGTTGTTGCGCCACTGACAGTGGTTCACATGGGGAGTCACAGGGAGACGGAGAAATATTTTATGGCTACGTTTTGAAGGTAGAGCTGGCGGCACTTGCTGAGGATTTGGACACAGCAGTTAAGAGAAAGACACATCAAAGATGACTCCTAGGTTTGTAGTTTGAACAGCTAAATGGAAAGTGGGGTCATTTACTAAGATAGGAAAGGTAGAAGGAGGCACAGATTTGGGGACACGCTAAAGGTGAGAAAATGAAATTCAGAAAAGCCACACAGCCAGGAAATGGTGGAGGCAAGGTTTGAATGCTGGTCCCTGGGACTCAAAATGACAAGGCAAGCTGAATTTCCAAGCCTGGTTCAGAGAGGAGTTGAAGGAAAAATCACATCAGTCCCAGGAAAATTCAGGGCATGCCACACAGCTGATCTATTTTCAGCATCCACTCCTGTGAAGGCTACTTGTAGAATCATATCATTAATAGAATTTTTGAGCTAAACAGATCCTTAGGCTCAAAAGGACACCTGCATCTTTGCAAACATGATTCACAGAACATTCCCTGAGTAAGCAAATGGGTCAGGCTGCTGAGTAGCCTTTGCTTTGAATGGAGCTCCGGACACAGACCCATCTTCCAAACCATCCTTTCCGCTTCCTCCCCACTGTCAAAAGAAACAGGACATTATATAAACCTTCTGAAATGCCAAAAGGAGGAATTCTATATTTAACTCCCCTCCCAGCATCCAAACATGACGTGTCGGAATGTTGAGGATCCAATTCAACAATATTGAGTAACAAGGAGATAACCCAGGGGACTCTCCCCTTCTCCCTTCTCCTCCAACTTCCTGTCTCCAGCCACCCACTGTCATATCTTCATTAAGGAAGTTCAGAAGCGGCTGGCGTGGCTCAGGCAGATCCCCGAAAAAGCAAACAGCTGGGGGAATTGAAAGGATTATGCTAATAGAGATGCTGTTAACACTGACATAGCTACCAGGCAGCTGGAACTCAGAGCCAATCGTGGGCTCTTCCTCCCCTTCAGCAATCCCAAGAAGAAGTGTGGGGACTAAGGAATGAGAGGGAAGGAGGCAGCTTTATAAAAACCAATGCCCTCGAGGCTGGAGAAGCACATGAAATGGAACTTCAGCTACTGCATCTCCAAAGCTGAGACCTTAGTTAGAAAAGTGCTGATAAAAAAAAGTCACGTCTGTGAGACTGCAAGAGCTGGGATGATGGCAGGAGCCGATCAAGAAGGCATGCAGTGAGGCTCCTGAATACACTTACTGAGCAGCTTGCATGCTGTAGGCGATCAATAAATATTAAACACAGAGCCTGGTGGAGAACAGGTTTTAATGAGACCAGAAACAGCGTATAGAGTGGGCTGCCATGGTGAAGGGCCATGGAGACGCTAGGCAACCAGCCTCATCTCTGCAGGTCCTGTGTCCTCGACTCTCCCCGGGGTGTTGTGTTCTCAGTTACAAAAAGAAAGCAGGGCTTCCCTGGTGGTGCAGTGGTTAAGAATCCGCCTGCCAATGCAGGGCACACGGGTTCAAGCCCTGGTCGGGGAAGAGCCCACATGCCGTGGAGCAACTAAGCCTGTGAGCCACAACTACTGAGCCTGCGCTCTAGAGCCCCCATGCCACAGCTACTGAATCCCACATGCCTAGAGCCAGTGCTCCACAACAGGAGAGGCCACCACAATGAGAAGCCCACACACCACAGCGAAGAGTAGCGAAGTAGCATGCACTCGGCGCAACTAGAGAAAGCCCGCACACAGCAACAAAGACCCAACACAGCAAAAAATAAAAATAATTAATTAAAAATTAACTTATGTATAAATTAATTTAAATTAATTTATAAAAAATTAATCAATTAATTTTTAAAAAGAAAGAAAGAAAGAAAACCAACTCAAGGGAAAATTCATGGGGATGTTGGAACCTGAGGGAGCCCTCCCTGGCATGGCTCAGGTCTACTGCTCCAGTCTCATCATGAATGGTGCTTCATTCAATCAAAAAAAAAAAGGAAAGGGAGGGAGGAGAGGAAAGGGAGGGAGGGAGGAGGGGGAAGGGAGGGAGAGAGAGAGGGAGAGGGACGGAGGGAGAGAGAGAGAAAGAGACAGAGAAAGGAAGAGAGAGAGAGAGAAAGAAAAAGAAAGAGAGAAAGAAAGGAAAGGAAAGGAACGAAAGAAAGAAAGAAAGAGAAAGAGAGAAAGAGAGAAAGAGAGAGAGAAATCCCCAGGACAGAGCAATAAACAAGAGAAAGACTGAGGGGACCTCTACCCTCAGGGAGTTTCCAGGCCCCTAGGGGGGCAACAAGCATACTGGAATAGGAAAGTACCTCATGTTATAAACCCACAGAGGAAGAGCATTCATTCCAGCCGAGATCAGGGACGACTTCCCAGGAGAAGTGGCTTTTGAACAGGAAATGAGGAATCATAAGAGGGTAGCCAATTTAAGAGGCAGAGAAGAGAGGCCCACATGGGGAACATGGTGTATGCAAAGGCTTGGAGAATCTGCTCTTCCCTTTGCTTGTAACATGCTTGCGCCCCTTATCTGCCGTGGATCCTGTGTTCCTCCCCCCAATACCACTTTGCCTAGCGTTCTATAACAGGAAGAGTAATTCATCATTGTTATTAGTATTCTGATGTTTTGTTGTTACTGCTACTACTGTTATCATTATTTTATCTATGAGCACTTAGTATGTGCCAGGCCCCATACTAAGCATTTTACCTACATTATCCTCTTTTTAGCCCCACGTCCCTATAAGAAAGATGCCACTATGACCTCCATTTATAGGTGAGGAAACTGAGGTCCAGAGAGGTGAAATAACTTGCCCACAGTCACACAGTCAGTAAAAGTGGCAAAGTTGGATTTGAGCCCAGGTAATATGACCCCAGTGCATCTAAATATCTGGTATACCACTTTCCACTAGGTCATCACACGTACCATATGTAGCAAAGCTTCACACTGAACTACGTCTTCATGGCTTTCCAACCTACCCTTCTGCCTACTTCACATCCTTCAGCATTTATCATTCAAGAGTCCATAAACATTGGAACCAGCTGGACGTGGGTAAATCCCAGACTTACTAGCTCTATCATTTTAGGCAAGCTATCTGAACTTTTAATGCCTCAGTTGTCACAATCACAACATGGGGATAATAATACCTACATCCTGAAGGACTGATTAAAAAATTAAACAACATAGTATATTTAAAGAGTGTAGCAGAAGGCTGGCCCACAGATGGTATTAGTTTCCTATTGCTGCTGGAACAAGTTACCACAAACATAGTGGCTTAAAACCCTGTAAATGTATTATTATCTTAGAGTTCTGGAGATCAGAAGTCTAAAATGGGTCAGCAGGGCTTCCTAGAACTTCCTTCCCAGCCCTAGGGGAGAATCTTGCCTTTCCAACTTCTAGAGGTTGCCTGCATTCCTTGGCTCATAGCCACAACACCCTAAGCTCTGTTTCCACTATCACTTCTCCTTTGACTCTCACACTCCTGCTTCCCTCTAAGTACCCTTGTGGTTACACTGGACCCACCCAAATAATCCAGGATAAGCTTTCCATCTCAAGATGGGAAGAGTTTTAACTTAATCACATCTTCAAAGTCCCTTTGCCCCAAAAGATAACATATTCTCAGGTTTCAGAGATCAGAAGGCAGATATCTTTTTTTTTTCTTTCTTTTTTTTTTTTTGTGGTACACGGGCCTCTCACTGTTGTGGCCTCTCCCATTGCGGAGCACAGGCTCCAGACGCGCAGGCTCAGCGGCCATGGCTCACGGGCCCAGCCGCTCCGCGGCATGTGGGATCTTCCCGGACCGGGGCACGAACGCGTGTCCCCTGCATCGGCTGGCGGACTCGCAACCACTGCGCCACCAGGGAAGCCCAAGGCAGATATCTTTGATGGGCCTTTATTCTGCCTACCATAGTCCACTCTCTGGCCCCCAAAGATTCACATCTGTCCCACGGGCAAAGAACCGTCACCCTATCTCCCACAGTTTCAACCTGTTATAGCAACAACTCAAAATCCAAAAATCTCATCTAAACCTCATCAGCTCAAAAGTCCCAAATCTTATCATCTCAATCATCTAAATCATGTATAATCCATCCTGGAGCAAAATTTCTCTCCATCTGTGGTCCTGTAAAACTAGGAAACAAATTATCTTCTCTCAAAATACAATTGTGGGACAGGCATAGGATACCAGTTATAGCCATTCCTGATCTAAAAGGGAAACAAACAATGGAAAGAAAAAACCTAGTTACCACACCCAAGTAATTTTGAAATCCAGCTAGGCAAACATTCGGTTTCAGGTGTGGAGATAATCCTCTGTGTTTCAAGACTCTGCCTTCAGAGTAATCCATCCTTTTTCACGCGAGGTAGCATGTGTTTGCAGCCTAGTAGTTTAGAAGTATGTTTCTTGCCTGTAGAATTCTGGGAGTGTGGTCTTCTTTCATTTCATCCTCTCTCTGTTTCCTTCAGACCAAATGGGCAATGTTCCCACTAGTATGAAATTTCAAGAACCTTGTGGGTCTCCTGTGTATTTCATAGGGATTCATTCCATTAGACAAGAGGCTCTTCCACAGACCTTTTCTAAATATTCCACTCTATCCCTGGCTTCTGTTTAGATGGCTGAGAGTCACACACCTAATCTGTTTAAAGATCCCACAGTATGATCAAATACTGTGACATTTTGATCATTTCCAGGCACTAATAAAAGGTTATCCAGTCACATCCTTGGCTTTCTCTCCAGAGCAGCTTTCCTGACTGTGTCTCCTACTTTTAGTATCTTTTACAATTTGGATAGGCTGGGAATTTCCCAAGTCATCCTTTTTGCTTAACAGTCCTTCCCTCAATCTATCTCTTTCCTCTAGCATTTTACTAAAGGTAGAAAGAAGAAACCAAGCTGTACCTTCCACACTTTGCTTGGAAATTTCCTCAGCTAACTATCCAAGCTCACCGCTTACAACTTCAGATTTCCACACGCCTGTAGAACACAATTCAGCTAAACTTTCTGCCACATTATAATAAGGATTCCCTTTCTCCAGTTCCTAATAACATATTCCTCATTTCCATCTTAGCTACCCCCCACTGGTAGCACCTTTAACATTTCTATTTCTACCAGCAGTCTGTTGGTAACGATTCAGGCGTTCTCTACGATGATATATGTTCTCTCCATGATGCTCCTCACTTGCTCCGAGTCCTCAGTGGCAGAGGCGTTAGCATTCATATTTCTACTAACAATGTGTTCAAGAAAATCGAGCCTTTTTCTATGATGTGTCTTAAAATTCTTCCAGCCTCTGCCCACTGCCCAATTCCAAGGCCACTTCTACTCTTGCAGGTATTTGTTGCAGCAGCACCCAACTCCTGGCACCAAAATCCGTGTAAGTCAGGGTTCAGTCAGAAACACATCAGTGGGAGATATATATTAAGAAACTTACTACAAGGAATTTGCTTACATAACTGTGGGGAATAGCTAGACATGTCTGATATCTGTAGGCCAGGCTGGAATTCTTCTAGCCTCCGGTGGAATTTCTTCTTCAGGGAAGCCTCTTAAGCTGCACTCTTAACGCCTTCAACCGATTGACAAGCCCACTCAGACTACCTAAAATAATCTCCCTTAAAGCCAGCTGATTACAGACTTTAGTCACAGCTACAAAACAACTTCACAACCACACCTGGATTAGTGTTTGACTGTATAACTGGCAAATGTAGCCTAACTAAACTGAGGAATAAGACTGACCAACACAGGTGCGATACATTATCAGGCTACATTCCTAACACTCAAGACAGCCTCTCGTGCATTTCTATATCCCCTCCCCCAGGTCCCAGGTCCCAGGTCCCAAGTAAGAACACGGAAGTCAATTGAGTAAGTTTACAAGTAAATGGGCTTATCCTTTCATCATTACTTTTCATCTCCCTCCCCTGCCCCTCCTGCTCCACCACCCAACCCCACGGATTCTGAAGGCTCTCTGTTGTCCTTCCCTTCAGTGAGTCCATCATCAACACTTTGGGAAGACAATATTGTAAACACTGGAGTATAATAATCCACAGCACAGACCCTATAATCCTGCCTCTCCAACAGATGAAGGCTAAAACAATAAGAATCCAAGAATAATTCTCTCTCTAGCCCACAACTAGGAAACCAAGCTCACATATCAATAAAAAACTTCAAAGGTGAGTTTCACTTGCAACTAGATTCTAACGAAACCAGTTCTTCTTCCAAGAAAAGCAAAATGGTTAACTCAGAATCACCAAATTAGGATGAAAGAGGCACTTGACTAACCATAGCCAACTGTAGACCTGTTATCCTATCCATGCTGTTAGACAAGGACTGAAGGTTAAAAACACTGATTAATAATTAATAAACTATCTCCCTAAAAAAGAAACTAATTCAATACTTTTGCTGCACACATTCCAGGTGACCTTTTGTTTCACATTTTTCTTCATAATATTGGATAAACTTAATCTGTCAGTAAATGCCTTGAAGGAATGAGTTCATTCTACCTTCAGAATGATGATGACTGATGATGATGTGATGATGATGATGGTGATGATGGTGGTGATGGTGGTGACGATGATGAGGATGACGATGATGATGATGATGATAGCAGCTACCCTTTATTGGGACTTACTTCGTGCCAGGTGACTGCGCTAAACACCTTACATACAGTATTTAATTTGAACATAATGATAACTTGTCATACTTTGAGTTGTCCCAGCAGGAGACACTGAGACAAAGATTTGAATTTCCAGTCACCTATTTGAGAAATGATCGCAGGAAACACTGGTAGGGAAAAAGAGAAATGAGACTGGGAAGGAAAAGGAAAAAGTAAATGGTGCATTTTTAGGCAAGTTACAACTGTGGGCGACTGAACCTTATTATCCCTGGGGACATTGGGAACCTAGCATAAAATATTTACATTATAGTTGTTGCATCTAAGAGGCAAGGGACTGGAGTAGTTATCCACAACTCCCCATCTATCACTGGCTGCTTCCAGCACCTTCACTCACCCTGAAGGTGGGCTGAACCTACTTCTAGAGTCAGAAAAGACCTCACAGACAGTCATGTGTGTTCACAGTCAACAGCCTTTGATATACAGACATGAGGACTGGGGGGCATATGGGCAAGCAAGCACCAGCAGCACATGCTACACAACCTAGTAAGTAGGTTGTATTGGTCCCATTTTAGAAAAAAATTGAGGCTCAAAGAATAGTCAACAGCCTTTGATATACAGACATGAGGACTGGGGGGATATGGGCAAGCAAGCACCAGCAGCGCATGCTACACAACCTAGTAAGTAGGTTGTATTGGTCCCATTTTAGAAAAAAATTGAGGCTCAAAGAGGATAAAGTAACTTGCAGAAATGATGGAGCTGGATTAAAATCAGGTCTCTCTGCAAAGAAGACATACAAATTGCCGACAGATATGTGAAAAATGCTCAATGTCACTAATCATCAGGGAGATGCAAATCTAAGCCACAATGAGATATTACCTCACATTTGCCAAGATGGTGATTATCTAAAACACAAAAGACAACAAGTGTTGGTGAGGATATGAAGACACTGGAACACTTGCACACCGTTCGTGGGAATGCAGGATGGTGCAGCCACTATGGAACAGAATGGAGGGATTTCTTTAAAAATAAAACTACCATATGATCTAGCAATCCCATTTCTGGGTATTTACCCAAAAGAATGGAAATTAGGATCTCAAAGAGATATTAGCACTATGTTCTCTGAAGCACTATTCACAATAGCCAAATGTGAAAACCACCTAAATGTCTATCTATAGATGAATAAATAAACTGTGGTATATACATGCAACAGGATACTATTCAGCCTTTAAAAAGAAGGAAATTCTGCTATATGTGACAACATGAATGAACCTTGGGGATGTTATATTAAGTGAAATAAGCCAGTCACAGAAGGACAAGTACTACATGATTCCGCTTTCATGAGAAATCTAAAATAGTCCAACTCATAGAATCAAAGAGTAGAGGAGTGGTTGTCTGGGGCTGGGAAGAAGGGAAAATGGGGCATTTCTTTTCTTTTTTTGATGTCTATTATTTTCCTCAATTTTTAAAAAAATTTTTACTGGAGTATAGTTGATTTACAATGTTGTGTTAGTTTCAAATGTATAGCAAAGTAAATCAGTTATACATATATCCACTCTCTTTTTTTTTAGATTCTTTTCCCATATAGGCCATTACAGAGCATTGAGTAGAGTTCCCTGTGCTATAAAGCAGGTTCTTATTAGTTACCTGTTTTATATATAGTAGTGTGTATATGTCAATCCCCATCTCCTAATTTATCCCTCCCCCACTTATCCCCTGGTAACCATAAGTTCGTTTTCTACATCCATTGATGTCTATTTTTGGCAAATAAAAGTTATACACATTTAAGGTACACAATGTGATATTTTGGTAAATGTATACACTGTGAAATGGTTACCTCAATCAAATCTATCCATCACCTCACATAGTTACTATCTGAGTGTGTGTGTGTGTGTGTGTGTGTGTGTGTGTGTGTGTGTGTGTGTGTGTGTGTGTGTGGTTGAGAACACTTGAGATGTTACTCTCTTACCAAATTTCAAGTGTATAATACACTAACTACAGTCACCCTGCTGTACATTAGATCTCAAGAATTATTCATCTTATAACTGAAAGATCAATCTCTCTCCTTTTTTTCTACCCCACCCCCCAGGCTCTGGTAAGCAGAAGCCAGAGATAGAGAGTATTATCTAGAAAAGACCTATGGAAGAGCCTTTTGTCTATTCTGTGTGAGACACTACATACCCTCTAGTTTCCTCCTCTATGAAATGGGGATAATCACACAGTTGTTGAAAGGATTAAATGAGAGAGTATTGTGCTTAGCACAAAGCACTTGCTGAATCAATGCGAACTTGTATTATAATCACAGCTCAACCAAAAAAAAGTCATTTGTTTCATCCTCAGAGCCTGGGATCTGCCTGTCAGAGCCACATAATACTTGTCACAAACTCCCAGGTACTAGATAGGACTTCTCCCCTCTCTGAGGGGCCAGCTCCTTGAGACTGTGGCCTGTACAGCCTGAGGTGGTGGGAAGAGCCTTGGATTAAGAGCAACAAGCCAGAGCCCAAATCTGGTCTCTGTCAATGCTTGACCAATCTACTCCAAGACCTCAGGTCTGTCATTACCAAAGTGGACACAGCCCCTTCCTCATGGCAGTAATAAAAATTTTAAACTCTGTAGATAACGTTTCATGAAACAGTGCCTTCCTTTCATCAGGTCTAACTCATGTTAGTTAGACTTATCATGGTTAACAATGCAGATTCAGAAGTCAGAGAGAGCTGGGTTTGAATCCAGGTCCAATCACTTACCAGCTGTTTGAGTACTTTGTTTCACTTCAGTGAGCCTCAGTTTTCTCATCTGCCAAATGGGGCTAAGAATACCCAAAGCATCACAGAGTTAGCGTGAGGATTAAATGAGATATTTAAAGCACTTGGCACAATGCCTGGCACATAATGAATTTGCAGTACATGCCAACTATTTTTATATTTAATATGCCATCATTATCAGAATGCTTTGAATATAGATGTGCTTAAGGACAGTTTGCTGAATGAATGAATGCTGAGAAAAGAACATCATCAGCTCAGTCCTGGCAGTGCCTGGATTTCAGAATTCTTCATATGGAAGTTCTCCACTAGGGAAACAAAAAGCCTCAAAATTAAGAAAACTGAAAGAAAATAGAATAGGCTTGGCTAAATTGTCTAAGCCCAGTCGTGTGTGAGATACCTCAGAACACTTGATGGAGAAAACAGATCAGCCTGAGTCCAAACTGAGATCATGAGACAGGCCTGGGGGCCTGGAATCTGCGGAGGCCAGTGGACCTGGGGGTCCAGGTTGCCTGCTCTCAAGAGGCAAGATCTCCAGCTGCTTAGACTTCTCCTTAGATTCGCAGAGCATCTTTCCATGTCATCTATCAGTGATGGGAGGTCGGGGTGAGCATCCCGAAGGGATGGGACAGGTCTCTATAATGCTCTCCCAGGTGGGGAGAGGCAGGGGACACTGGCTCTTCTGAAAAGGCCTGGGGAAAGGAGGGTAGGTGAGAAAACTTACTAAAAGGAAAACACAAGAGAGGTCAAATCAAAAGCCAATCTGATGTATTACTCACGTGCAGATTCTGATTGTCTGTCTGGGGCAGGACTGACATTTTCCACTTAAACAAGATACCCCAGGAAATAGAGACCCTGCTGATCCAATGGCCACACTTTGAATACCAAGGCTTAGACATTAGTCCAGTGTTTCCAGACAGCCTTTATGAGAATTACCTGGGAGTACCTTGTTAAAAAGGCAAATATTCAGCCTTGAACAAACCCACTGAGTCAAAATGAGTGGTGGTTATGGCAGCTCAGAGGGATACCCCAGAAGCTGTATGTTTAAAAAGCAATCCCTGGTTATTTTTAACATGAGGGAGATTTAGAAAACACTGATTGTCAGGTATAGGTATAGCAAATTCAAATGCCCCAGAACCAAGACAGGTGATATGAATGATCTAAACTATCCAGGTAACAACAGGATGTACTGGGGACTGTAGTAAACTTGGAATGGCCCTCCTCAGCGAAAGGAGGCAGCTACTTTTCTGCTCAAATGAGATGTTGCCATGAGGGAAGTCAGGCTGTATGTTTCTAGAGCTTTTGATTTTTTAGCAGAAACTCTAGATTCAGACTTTTCAGTGAACTACCTTCATGTTTTTTAAGGCTCCTGCAAGAGCAAAACAAACACATCTGCAGGCAACCATTTGTAACTTCCTGGGGTCCAGCAGATGAGAAATAGGGATCTGTGGCTGCCGTTGAATATTTCAAAAGGCCTGGCAGAACTGGAACTCTGACCTGTAATCAGACATCCACAGCCAATCAGTATACTCCATCCCTTGGCCACAGTGACTGGCTCAGTTATGGGCACATGATCCAGAGGAGTCCAGCCAGGATTAGCCCTGGGTCTTTTGATGGAGCTACCAGGAAGGAAACGCTGCACTCACTCTAGTTTCTCTGGGTCATTTAACTGGCAGAATGTAGGACAAGAGCTTCTGGTGGCCATCTTGCCCCACTGGGAATTGGGATGAGGGGATATCCCCTGAAAATGAAGTTAATACAGAGAAAACCCAAGCTGACATATGGGAGAGACCCATGACTCCTGGATTTACACAGGCTCGAAGACAACTCCTGGTATTTTCAGTTACATCACTCACCTTGTCTGACTTGGTAGAACTGTCATTGGTTAATAATAGCTGCAAAACCAGATTCTTTTCGTGCTGAGATTTAGACTTTACATATAATGTTCATTTGCACTACAGTGTGTCATCCTCAAAGCACATCTATGAGGTTAAGCAGGCCACGGGCTATCTTCCACACCTTACAGATGAGATACCAGGGCTCAGAGGGGAGCGATGCCTTGCAGAAGGCCACACAGCTCACCAACGGCAGGACAGGGACAATAAATCTAGTCTTACGACTCTGGTTCAGAGGGCTTTCCACCCGCTCCTCCCCTCCTCCACCTAGATGCGTCCTTCTCTCCTATAACACACAACAGGGATGCGTTCAGGGGGCCTGGCTCCAGCCCCAAGCTCCACTGCAAAATTCTTCCAGGCTACTTATTCTGAGATATGGGAAAGAAGAAGTGTACAACCCCAAATGCCCATTTCCTCACATTCCAGAGAGCAAAAGGGCACAAGCCCCACAAGGAGCTACCGGAAGATTCACTGAGTCTCAAGGAAACGACAGCAAAGTGCTACAAAGAAGGCAGAGCCCAGGGTCAGAGTCAAGCTGGAACAAATGGAGCTCCACTGCACAAGTTCAGAAAAGGGAGTAAGTTTTTCAAACAAACAAATAACAAGGATCCAGGGTTCCATCAAGGCAACAGCCCTGACTTACTTCAGCCACCCAGGCTCATGTTCAATCAGTTCAACAAACCGCAGGCGTCCAAACCTCTCCAGATCCCTCCCTACTTCCCACAACCCCTGCCTCAGAATCAGGCACCCTTGCTATGATCTCACTCAATTGTATTCCCATGTAAAATTCTCAGGTCCCGTCCCTTTTCCAATTAGGTACTTAATACCTCTCGATCCTTGTGCCACCACATACTCATTTAAACAGAACACTTAATTAGCTTCTTGGATAAAAATAACACGTAATTTGTTTGGTAATTATATGTTTCCACAACTGCTGAAAGCAGCTCATTATAGGAATTTGGTACACTTAGGATACATTACCTTAATTCTATTTTCTGTTTATTCAATTATATCTGTCGGTCTTAATCGTATTATAAATTGTGTTGAGCTGGTGAAGGTGACTATAAAGTGGCTGTTCCTTAGATTTCATGGTTGGTTTGCGAGTTCCCGGTGTTTGCTCCAGGCTCTGACTGGCTCTGCCGAAATGGTAAAACGAGGACATGCCAAGACCCTTCACACGAACAGAAAAGAAAGTCGTCAGAACTTTCTGCCGAGGGCCTCCTTAACACAGTGTGTTCCAAGGCAAGGGTACACGGACACATTTTCCTTCAAAGCTTTTAATAATTCAGTAGTTATTCTAATGTGTATGAGAAAAAATATAAGTAGCATTTCCAAACCATAATTTCAAACAAATTGTTACCCGGAATGAAACTTAAGTAGGTATTTATGTTTAAAAACATTGAGTCAATTTATGGGCAACTGATGATATGAAAGAATTATTACTTTTTTAAATGTAATAGCAAAATTATGTTTATGTTCAATAAATGGAGTCTTTCTCTTTTAAGATACTTACTGAAATTTTATCATAAAATGATACAATCCCTGCAATGCATTTTAACATAATCAAGGGGGTGGGTATAAAGGAGGAGAGTATTAAGAAAACAAGACTGACTGTGAGTTGAAGCTAAATTAAGGGTCCATGAGGGTTCATTATATTTTCACTCTATTCTTGTATGTTTGATCATTTTATCATAATAATTTTTAAACTGAGTTAATTTAAAATATTTGATTGAATAATAATATAGGTTGGGGTCAGCACACTTTTCTGTAAAGGGCCAAATGCTAAGTATTTTAGGCTTTGGGGTTCTACAGTCTCTGTGACAACTACTCAATTCTGCTGATGTAGCAAGAAAGCAGCCACAGACAGTCTGTACAAGAACGGGTGCAGTTATGTTCCAGTAAAACTTTATTTACAAAATCAGGGGATGGGTTATATAGCTTGTAGACCCCTGAGGTAGATAATACACTGATATGGCAAAGACCATGAGACGGCAATATAGGAAGGTCTGTAAGAGGGAGAGAAGTACTCAACTCTTGGAACTCTGAGATTCCCTCCTTTGGGATAATAAGAGACCCAACAGAGACACTGAAACGAGGGAGTCAAGGATGAGGCGGGAGCAGAGAAGCATATCACTCTTCCATTCATTCAACAACATTTTATAAGATCCTCAGGAGGAGGACATCATGTCAGCCCACATCAGGGGATGGTGATTCCTTGTCATCTGCAGCTCCTGCTGAGACCAGCTCACACACAGACACCCCTTGGTTGTGCTGAGCCAATGGGAGAATGAAGGCTCCCCGACAGAGTGTAAATTGGTAGCGCTATTTCCGAGTGAGTGTTATTCATATTATTGTTCTGACTCTGGAAGTCCACTCACCTTTGGGTTTCTGTCTAGAGGTGAAGGAGAGGAGCTGGGGCGGTGATTCCAGGGGTTTCTAGGCACTAGCCTGAATCACAGAATCCGCAGTTCATAGCCACACTTGAGATAAAGAGTTTCCCCATTGCTGGTGTCCACCTGCTTGTGGAGACACTACATGACAGTGACACTGCCAAGCTGCTGATAGAGGCAAGAGGTGAGAGACCTCGACACCAGAAACTGCATGAGAAATGACAGCTGTATGTGGTCGTCCTCGTGATGACAACCACACGCCGCTCTCAAGTGCAACTGCAAAGCCTAGACCCTCAACAAAGACGAGGCATGCTGAAGTCTTCCTTAGACACCTCCCTTCCCTCCCCGTTGGGTCACCCAGGTATGATGCGGCTCTGTCATTAGATAATCAAACACCCCTCACTTGACAGAATACTTATTAAGCCCTTAATATGCACCAGACACAGTATTAGGAACCAGAGAGACTGAGAAGAGTCCATTTAGTCCCTGCCCTCTAGGAGCTCACATTGTAAATCAGTGGTCATCTAGGAGCAATAATATTACCAGAAGATACATGGCCATGTCTAGAGACCTGTGTGGTTATCACAACCAGGGGAAGGGGTGCTGTTGGCATCTAGTGGGTAGAGGCCAAGAATGCTTCTAAACATTCTACGGTACACAGGATGGCCTCCCACAGCAAAGAATTATCCAGCCCCAAATATAAAAGCACCAAGCTTGAGAAACCCTGTTCTCCTAGAAGAAACAGATTTTAAACAAATGACCGTATGAAATATGTAATTATAGAAGTGTGTGCAGGTACAACTGCAGCAAAAGGAAGAGATCAACTCCGAAATATAAACACAGCTCCTGCCTTAAAAGCAGAAATGAAAATCCTTATTTGACCCCCATAACCCCTCTAGATAATTCTCCATTTCTTTGTTCCCTTTTATAGCAAAAATGATCCACGAGTCATCTACACTGGCCTCCTATACTTCATCATTTACCATCCTCTACTTCACCAGCTGCAGGCAGGTGTAGCCACTGCTGCACTGCTGAAGGGCTTTGTGGAGGTCTCTCCACTTAGGCAGATCCGCTGGCCAATTCTCAGTCCTCATCCTACTCAACACTGGATGCCGTACGTCCCTCCTTTCCTTGCCTTCCTAGGCACCATGCTGCCCTGGTTTTCCTGCTACCCTCCTGGAGGCCCCCTCTCAGCCTCCTTGCTGCTTCTTCCTCATCCCCTGACCTCACACTAAAGGTGTCAGGAGTTGGCAACCTGTGGGCCAGATCCAGCCCACTGCCCAGTTTTTGTAAATAAAGTTTCACTAGAACTCAGTCATGCTCATTCATTTACGTATCATCTAGACTGCTTTCTCTCCACAACGGTAGAGTTGAGTTGTTGAAACAGAGACCATATGGCCCACAAAGCCTAAAATATTTTCTGACTGGTCCCTACAGAAAAGTATGCTGACGCCTAACCTAATTATTATTGTATTTAATCATTCTTTTTGTTTAATTGACTATTTTTTTTACTCATTTTTATTGGAGTACAGCTGCTTTACAATGTTGTATTTGTTTCTGGCTGTACAGCAAAGTGAATCAGTCATAGGTATAATGACTTTTCATTGTAGAAATTATCAAATATACAAAAGTAGAAAGTTCTATGACATTAAATGCCATGCACATGCTGGGAAGAGCATCTCCAGCCTAGGCTCTCCCCCGAGTTCCAGATTCACTTATCCAGCCAACTTAATCGACATCTATATTCACTTGGATGTAAAATGACATGATAATGCGGCCAAAGCAGAGCTAGAGGCATCCTCCGCCCCACTACATCTTCCCCATCTCAACAAACAGCAACTTCCATCCACCTTGTTAACCACATTAGAACTCTAGGGTTCTACCTGTTCGGGCAAACTGTGTGACGAATGTACTGAAATTCCCTGTATTATCTCTGCAACTTTTCTATAAATCTAAAATTATCCCCAAATTCAAAAGTTTAGTAAGTAAAAACCCTAGAAGTCACTCTTTCTCTCTCATTCTTGACTTCTCTTTCTCTCACTCCTCATATCCAATCAGTCAGCAAGTAAGAGTGGTCTACCTTCCAAGCATATCCCAAACCTGATCATTCTCACCACCTCCACCAACACCTCCTAGCCCAAGAAGCTCTCCTGGCTTGTCTCCCACCTGGATTATTGCAACAAGGCTTCCCAGGTGCCCTCTTTTCCCCTCTTCACTTCCTTCTTCTATCAACAGAGCAGCTGCAGTGATTTTTTTAAAACATAAATAAGGTCATATCACTTCTTTGTTTAAGCCCCTTCAATGATTTCCCATCACACTTTGGAATAAAATCCAAACTTCTTTTCATAGCCCACAAATCCTATGGGAGCTGCATCTGCCCACCTCTCAGAAACTGTCTCCTCTCACTTTCCATCTGATCTGTCTGCTCAAGCCACCCTAGTCTGTTCCCCAAACATGCTAAGCCTGCCCACCCCTACCCCAGGGTCCACACACTTGCTGTCACCCTCTGCCCATCCTCCACACAACTCGCTCCCTTACTTAACTCAGAGAGGCCTTCCCTGGTCAGTCTGTCAAAAATATGCCAGTTCACCGACCCCCAGCCTCTCACCTTGCTCTGCTCTATTTCCCTGCCTACCACTGATGGCTACCTGAATTTATCTTATATGGTGATTCATTCTTTTATTATCTGTCATCCCCACTAGAAAGTAAATTCCCTGTTGGCAGGGACCTCATCTATCTTGTTTATCACTGCACCTGGTTGCCTTGAACATGCCCGGCACATGGTAGATGCTCAAATACCTGCTGAATGTTATGTGCTGAGTGAACAGAGAAGTCAAAGGAAGCTCCCAAGAGGAGATGACCATTGAGCGGAGGCACGTAATGTACATATATTCATTTCTTTGGTGGCATAGCAACCACCACTACCATAAATGCCTTTGGGGAATCCTTACTCTTGCCATCTACCATCTTTTTTTACAATTTTTTATATTGAAATATATTTGATTTACAATGTTGTGTTAGTTTCAGATGTACAGCAAAGTGATTCAGTTATACATATACATATATCTACTTTTCCAGATTCTTTTCCTATATAGGTTATTACAGAGTACTGAGTAGAGTTCCCTATGCTATACAGTAGGCCCTTGTTGCCATCTACCATCTTGGTGAATCCATTAAATGGCTTCCCCTGGTCAAGATCTGAGACAGCCTTTTTAACTTCAAACAGCATGTTCCTGCCAAGAACTGTGAGTAGTTTCTGTTCCCCTAACTCCAGGACTTGCCTTGGTCCTGCCCCTTCAGCCTCTCAATCTTATGAGCTCCCCTCTCTTTTCCTGGCCAGAGAATGTGTCTGGTGCCTATAGTGAATAACTGTTCCTGACTTTACCAGTGGGTGGGGAGGGGCCTTCTAGATGCAGGTAACAACTTGTACCAAGGCACTGAAGCATGACACAAAAGGAAATGATGGGGCATGAAAATCAAATGTTCCTTCAAGGTACACATATGTTACCCCAAAATTCTGGGACTCCCTAGGGACTCAATTCAAAAATCACAGAGCTATTTTCCTAGAACATCTCTTACCTACAGGAAAACAGGGCATTTTGTGCAAGAGCAATGTCTGGCCAACATCATCAGCCTCCATATTTGCTTCCTTAAAATGAAATCAAGCCAGCCAACTAAAAGCTTCCTCCTGCCTTTATCATAATTACTATCACAGCCATTACCATCTTGTGTTTGTCCAGTAATTTCAGCTATTCAAGGAACATTAATATACATGTTCCTCCAAAGCCTCTGAGTTCAAGGCATTACAGGTTCTTCAGGTGGAAATACCAACCTGTTAAAAACAAACAAACAAAAACCCTCAAAGTCATCAAGGCAGCCCAGCTTCTACTGACCCCCAACCCTCCTCATCAGAGACTGCAGCTTTTATCGAGGCAGGTGCAGGTGAGACATTCATTCAAGCCAACAGGAAGATAAATGCTGAGCCTGCACACTCAGAGCCTTCTGCTGACTTAGCATCATGCCAACAGAGATGCTGAACCTGTCACTCACCCTGAGAAGGAGTCACGGCGTGCCTGAGCCAGCCGATCTCAGATATCTTCTCCCCGGCAGTGGCCACCAGGAAAGCTGGTACAATGGTGGTCTGAGCAGGGAAGACCACAGGACTGAGCAAGCCATTACCGGAAAATCAAGACACCTGGCAGATCCAAGAACATGGCTGGTCCCATTTCCATTTGCCCCAAATTCGCATCGAAGTCAAGAAGAGTTAGGGTTAAAATGCAAACACCCCACGCCTCAACCACACCATCTACATATGGTTCCCCATACACACCGTGTACTTGGCCGCCTACATCTTTATTCATGCTGTTCTCTCTGGATGGATAAGCCCAGGCAAATTGCTTATTTTTGCCAAAGTTAGCATTTAATATGGACATAACTATTGTTAAACGCCATGGATCCCATGTGGCAATCTTTCTCCCAGCTCCACAACTGAAATCTTTCTCATCCATCAAGCCTCTTCTCCCTCCCCACCAGCACTCACTCTGATCTGATTCATTTCCCTGTGGTCTCAGCAAACTGTTCTCTACCGTATCATCCTTCTTGGCTGGGTGTTCAGTTCACCACTGCCTTTATCAGATAAACTCACTCTTCCTCTAGTTAAATCCATTTCATCTTCTTGGCAGGCAATTGTGCTGAAGTCAGCACTCTCTCCACAGCCAAACTCTAAAAGATGCGCAGCCTTCCCTTTCCTTGGTCAACCAGTCCACAAGTATTGGATGTACTGGCCATCCATCACTTGTCAGGCACTATTCTAGGTGCTGGGGATACTCAGTAAAGTAGATAGACCTGCCCCTGCCTTCTTGGAGTGTACCAGGGAATCAGGACAGTGATAAAGTCATTTCAAGTATGATAAAGCCATGAGGTAGACACAGGGGTAGACACAGGGGTAAACACTTGTTTTCCTCTTCATATGAATTTTATAAACATTTTACGGTTAGAGTGACTTACTTGTTTCTATCTTGTTTTGTGGCTGGAACATAAGATCCTTGAGGGAAAAGCCCTCAATCAAAGGACAGGTCAAAATAAATCATGTAGCCAGAGATAAGTTCAGTAAATTGACTCTAAGTCCTCTAATTGAGAGACTCCAATATCAAACAACCCTTATTTGGGCTGGTTAGATATGTTCTGTTCCTACAAAGGTGCACTTGCCTAAGTCTGCCACTTGTGCAACTGGAATAGAAAGACCTCACAAATGCACAATGTCCTGGAGTTCAAGATGTACATTCAACGAGCACGGCCTGGTTACCAACTGGAATAGAAAGACCTCCCAAATGCACAATGTCCTGGAGTTCAAGATGTACATTCAACGAGCACGGCCTGGTTACCAACTGGAATAGAAAGACCTCCCAAATGCACAATGTCCTGGAGTTCAAGATGTACATTCAACGAGCACGGCCTGGTTACCAACTGGAATAGAAAGACCTCCCAAATGCACAATGTCCTGGAGTTCAAGATGTACATTCAACGAGCACGGCCTGGTTACCAACTGGAATAGAAAGACCTCCCAAATGCACAATGTCCTGGAGTTCAAGATGTACATTCAACGAGCACGGCCTGGTTACCAACTGGAATAGAAAGACCTCCCAAATGCACAATGTCCTGGAGTTCAAGATGTACATTCAACGAGCACGGCCTGGTTACCAACTGGAATAGAAAGACCTCCCAAATGCACAATGTCCTGGAGTTCAAGATGTACATTCAACGAGCACGGCCTGGTTACCAACTGGAATAGAAAGACCTCCCAAATGCACAATGTCCTGGAGTTCAAGATGTACATTCAACGAGCACGGCCTGGTTACCAACTGGAATAGAAAGACCTCCCAAATGCACAATGTCCTGGAGTTCAAGATGTACATTCAACGAGCACGGCCTGGTTACCAACTGGAATAGAAAGACCTCCCAAATGCACAATGTCCTGGAGTTCAAGATGTACATTCAACGAGCACGGCCTGGTTACCAACTGGAATAGAAAGACCTCCCAAATGCACAATGTCCTGGAGTTCAAGATGTACATTCAACGAGCACGGCCTGGTTACCAACTGGAATAGAAAGACCTCCCAAATGCACAATGTCCTGGAGTTCAAGATGTACATTCAACGAGCACGGCCTGGTTACCAACTGGAATAGAAAGACCTCCCAAATGCACAATGTCCTGGAGTTCAAGATGTACATTCAACGAGCACGGCCTGGTTACCAACTGGAATAGAAAGACCTCCCAAATGCACAATGTCCTGGAGTTCAAGATGTACATTCAACGAGCACGGCCTGGTTACCAACTGGAATAGAAAGACCTCCCAAATGCACAATGTCCTGGAGTTCAAGATGTACATTCAACGAGCACGGCCTGGTTACCAACTGGAATAGAAAGACCTCCCAAATGCACAATGTCCTGGAGTTCAAGATGTACATTCAACGAGCACCGCCTGGTTACCTACTGGTTGTGAAACCCTGTGCTGAGTGCTGAAGGGTCTTGGCACGTGCTGTTTCCTCCACCCCAAGTGCCCCTCCCCCATATCCACATGGCTCCTTTCCTCTCTCATTAAGGTGTCTGCTCACATGTCCTTGTATCAGAGAGAGGTTCTGTGTATTCATTAATGCTGTCCACCAGCCACTCCGGTTCCCCTCTTTCCAGGCACAAGGCAGGAGAGCACCTTCCTCTCCCCTTGAGTTACTTGTAGCCAATCAAATGTGTGCTGAAGCCTCTACAAGCTAGTACCTGACTCATCACACCCCTTCTCTCCCACCCATGACAATCAGCCACACTCCATGTGTCACAGGCCCTGTCCATCTGGGTCTCCAAGTGGAGGGATGTGGAACAGAGCTCCGAGTTGACCCTTGGATGGGTATGTTGCATGAATGAGACATAAGCCCCCATTGTTATAAGCCATTAAGATGCAGCATAACCTAACCCATCCTAGTTGATGCAGCTTTTCTGAAAACCCTATGCTGAAGGGCAGCTCCTGTCACTCTCAGCCTCTTTACCCTGCTTTTATCTTAGCGCTTACCACAATCTAACATTACATATGTGTCACAAGTTCGTATTTTGCCCCCATCCTCTTGAATGTAAGCTCTCTGAGGGCAAGGGCTTGTTCTATTCACCCAGGATCCCCTTCAAAAGGATACAGGAGGCGCAGTACGTATTTATGGAATGACTCAACGAACACACGAACGGAAATAGGTAAGAATCGTTCCTATTCTCAACAAAAATATCCTTAGCTTCAGAATGCTGAAGCTGCAAAAGCACAGGAAAGGCACCTAATCCCATGGAGGGCAGTGGTGAAAGTTCTCCCAGAGGGATGACTTCTGAGATGAGTTTTGAAGGGTTCCAGAGAGAGGCAGGGCCGCAGCACGGGCAAGAAGCCAGGTGTATTGAAACAACTGGAGCACTATTATCATTATTTTATCAAGCCAACAAGGACAAACATTGTATAAAAAACAAAATGGGAGTTTTGTGATTGAACTGATTTAGGAAACAATTTAAACACATTTTAAAAGAGGTCTATAGGGCAGGACTTCTCAAAGTCTTGAATGGGATAACATGTGTTGTAAATATCCGAGGGTTTCCTGACATTCAACATCTTCTAAACTTGTTTTGGCTCAAACTCTTCTCTGGAGGGAACACCTCCTGGGACTAATATTCCTTGGAACTCTCGCTGAGAAATGCAGGACTAGAGGAAATTGTAATGGGGGGAGCGAGTGGAGGCTGGAGGTTACAGAGGTGGCCAGAGATCAGAAGTCAGGGTAAGAGGGTTTGTATGGCCAGTAGTTTTACATTTCATCTGAAGGCAATGTGGTGTGCAAGTGTGCACTGAGGATCCCCCATCACAGAAAAAGGATGTCCTTGCTGGTCCTTTCAACAGCACCATCTGATGGACCAGGAGACCCATTAACAGGGAGCCAGGAAGGAGGGTGCCCTCAGCAAGTCCTTGAACCTCTCTGAGCCTCATCTTCCACATCTGCTTAATGGCTTGAGTGAAATACATCCCTTCTATGGTCTCTGTCGATCATTTTGTTCAATAATGCAACTTTGATGCCGTCAACGATTATTATGTTGGGTGTCTAAGGTACCATCTTTCCAAAGGCTCAAAAGATTTCAAAAGACAGTGAATAATCACGCAGAAAATCCGTTGTAAGTGGTAGAGGGACCCTGAACAATAAAAGGGATGGTGTAGCCTTGAGGCCGGGAGAACTGTCTGCTTTCTGTTCCTGCACACACACACCTGTCTCCTTTCCCCTCAGGGAAGCTCCTGCGCCTTACAGTGATTTTCAACACTCTTGTCACTCATAGAATTAACTGTTTCATGGCTCCGTCCAAATCTTCTGATGCAAAGAGCAAGAGGGAGGGGATCACGCCACAAGGCTGAGCTGCCTGCCTTATCACGTGTGGTCAGCTGTGTAGCAGAATATAAATTTTCAAAACCCAAACGATTAAACTGTCACTTCTTATTAGACGAAGAATATTCAAAGACGCAACCAGTAAGAGAAGAAAAATAAGGAAAGAAAGTATATTTGTTGGAGCAAGTGCAGCTACAGCTTTCCCACTCCTGGTCTACGCTGGCAACACAGCCTCTCGGGCCGGTGGACACAGATTTGCTTTTTCAAACCACATATACCAGGCACTGGGTGGGGGCTGGGGGGAGACGGAAATGGCTACAGCAAGGATAAAGAGAGGAATAAGCTCAGTCGTATGGGAGGACATTCTGTCTGTGGGGCACAGGAGGCAGAGGAAGGCAATTGCTTCCAAACTGAGAAGTGGAAAACACACCTTGACATTCAAAATTCAAAGGACCTAAGACAAAGCAGGGCTAGCAATGACCCGTTCTGCATTTGTATTTCTTTTTAGAGTTTTCAGGGTTTCCATAGGCTTATCACGTTTGATCTTCGTAAGAACGCTGAGAGGTACATCGACCAAGGTGAAGATCAACACAGGTGAGGGTGGAGGAGGGAGGGAAGAACTCAGTGACCGAGTCAGAACGAGGGGCAATGTGGAAGGAAGAGCAAGATTCTCGAGTTCACCTGATGAGGACAGTACGGGAGACAGAAAGAGCGGGAAGGGGATGAGGAGCAGAATGCGGTGATTCTTAGGTGCCTGGCTAAGGGTTTAAATTTTACCCTGGAAATAATGGCGGTATCACACCAAAGCTTCAGGAGTGGAGATTAATATGCTCAAAGCTCCCCTTTGGTGGTGTGAGCGGTGGTTGATAGTGAGCATATGGGCAGGAAGACTGGAGTCAAGAGTCCAAGTGAAAGGTGATTGGGACCCAGTGACACAGAGAGGAAGGTGGTCACCTAGAGTCAGGTAGTTAAGGAATGGACAGATCCAGAGGACCAGATGTGGTACCAGAGATGGTTTGTCTTACACAAACAAGGCACGAAACAACATTAAAGCACATAGGATAAAACCCTGATTCTCTTTCAGTTGTTCTAATTAGTTGATGAGAAAGTCTCATTTCGGTGCTAATAGATCTTCAACACCTTTCTAACACTTTCTAATGCCCTTTTGAAATGTTAAGCCTTAGTAGGAAATAGCACCTAGTTATATTAGTTTTTTTTTTTTTGCAGTACGTGGGCCTCTCCCTGTTGTGGCCTCTCCCGTTGCGGAGCACAGGCTCCGGACGCACAGGCTCAGCGGCCATGGCTCACGAGCCCAGCCGCTCAGCGGCATGTGGGATCCTCCCGGACCGGGGCACGAACCCGCGTCCCCTTCATCGGCAGGCGGACTCTCAACCACTGCGTCACAAGGGAAGCCCCCACCTAGTTATATTTAATAGCACTTCTGTGTTTCCTCTTTTTTATTTTTCTTTTAAGATTTGTGTGTGCGTGTGTGTGTATGTGTGTGTGTAAGAGAGATTTTGTTTGTTTGTTAGTTTACTGTTGCCATCTATTTATGGCAGAGGAAACTGGTTTCTATTTTTTGTATTGATATAGCATTTCCTTTTAAAATTTATTTTAAGATGTAAAGAAAAGCACTGTAGGAAAAAAAGTAAAAAACAAAAAAAAGGTCAATCTTCAATAAGTTAAATGTAGCATTACCATGTGACCCAGCAATCTGTTGGGCATATACAGGTGTTCAACAACAAAACAGGTTGAAAGAATTGAAAACAGGTGTTCAACAACAAAAAATGGTACACAAATGCTCACAGCAGCACTATTCATAATAGTCAAAAGGTGAAAACAACACAAATGTCCATCAATCGATGAATAGCTAAACAAAGTGTATTTATACACAGTGGAATATTATTCAGACATAAAAGGGAATAAAGTACTGATACATGCTACAACATGGATGATCTAGATCTCATGTCATGGCTGTGTGGCGGACAATTTGTATTTTTGATACCACTACTTAGAGGCAGAGGTACGGTCAGGGAACAGAACCTTTCCTACATGCAACTGAACCATAGATTTTGGCTACCCTAATGAATTCTTTCAACCAATTACCCTAACCCAAATCAACCATAAAACTTAATAGATTCGTTTACGAGATAAAAGTTGATCTCAGTGTATTTTGGAGAAATGCTCAAATTACCAGAGAGCTCATTATTAATTCGTTCTTCCTCTTTTCTCTTCCCCAAGTATCCTGAATTTCTTAACTCTTTTTTCCCATCCAGGTCCAAGAGCAATGGGGAATCTCTGCTCGTGAAGAATCTGGCAGAGGCACATTAATTGTTCAGACAACTCCCCGTGAGGCCATGTGTGAGCTACATGAATCATCCCTCTCAAAGAGTATTAAGCGCCTAGGTGCGCAAGCGTCTGTGCCTTTTGCAATCTGCTTAGTGCCCTTACTCAGTCTGCCGCAGCCCTCCTCGGCTGCCAGTGAAGCCAATGGAAAAGTATTAACATCCTCGCACACAAAGTTCTGCTGGGGCTTGACACCAACCCCCAAATAGGAGAACAGATTCCACTGGATGCTGGCTAGATAAAGAGGCAGGAACATCAACTGACACTTGTCCACTTAGAGCTTCGAAGGTTTTGTGAAACATGGGGCCCGAAGTGTAATGAAGACTTCACTTGTTAAGCACCTACTGTGTAGATGGCATTGCACAGTGAGCAGACCTCAAAACCCAGAACCAGGGTTCTCATCCAGGGAACATTTAGCAGGTCTGGAGACATTTTGGTTTGTCACAACTGGGGCTGCAGGATTCCACTACCAGAATCTAGTGGGAGAGGCCAGGGATGCTGCTAAACAGCCTACAATGCACAGAACAGCCCCCCACACACACACTCCAGCCACCACATCAGTAGTGCCGAGGCTGAGAAACTCTGCCCGAGAGCCAAACTAGAACTGGGTTCAAATCCTGGCTCTACCACTTACCACCTGTGTGCGTTCAGACACACACCTTAAGTTCTCTGGGCCTCAATTTCTTCATCTGTAAAATGGGGATGATAATGAAACCTACTTCGTCGTGCTGTTGTGAGGATGTGAAATGTTAATATGTAGGATATATTACTGTTAGCATAGCAGGTTCTACTTTATGTGCCAAGCAAGGTGCTATACACTTTTCACAGGTAATTACTGGTCTTTACAACAAACTTGCAAGATTGGTATTGCTATTCATGTATTTTATAGATAAGGAAGTTGAGGCTTAGGATAGTTAAGTGACTTGCCCAAGGACACAGAACTAGTAAGCTGAGGAGCCAGGTTTTGAGCTGTCTGGATTCAAAGCACATACTCTCACAGGATTTTCCAACAGAGGGATGCATGGCCCAGCAGTACACACACCGAGAAAATAAATACAGTAGAACTTCCTAGAGCATCACTTTCTCGTGACTCCTTGGTGAAGGGAAAAACTGACACATCTATCTGACAAGTCACTTTACAATTATTTTGGCTTTAATACCATCATAGTTACATTATGAGATGGGCTGCATAATCCCCATGAATTTCTACGATAAAGCACAGAGAGAAGGCATTTGGGGCACAGCCTGCCCTCCAGGGTATGTTTACCAGACATTCCCCCTGTATTGGTTTCCTAAGGCTGCTGGAAAAAATTACCACAAACTTAGTGGCTTGAAGCAACACAAATTTGTTCTCTTACAGCTCTAGAGGTCCAAAGCCTGAAATGGGTCTCACTGGACTAAAATCAAGGTGTCAGTCAGAATGGCCATCATCAAAAAATCTACAAATAATAAATGCTGGAGAGGGTGTGGAGGAAAGGGAACCCTCTTGCACTGTTGGTGGGAATGTAAATTGATACAGCCACTGTGGAGAACAGTATGGAGGTTCCTTAGAAAACTAAAAATAGAACTACCATATGACCCAGCAATCCCACTACTGGGCATATACCCTGAGAAAACCATAATTCAAAAGGAGTCATGTACCACAATGTTCATTGCAGCTCTATTTACAATAGCCAGGACATGGAAGCAACCTAAGTGTCCATCATCAGGTGAATGGATAAAGAAGATGTGGCACATATATACAATGGAATATTACTCAGCCATAAAAAGAAACGAAATTGAGTTATTTGTAGTGAGGTGGATGTACCTAGAGTCTGTCATACAGAGTGAAGTTAAGTCAGAAAGAGAAAAACAAATACCGTATGCTAACACATATATATGGAATCTAAAAAAAAAAAAAGGTTCTGAAGAACCTAGGGGCAGGACAGGAATAGAGACACAGATGTAGAGAATGGACCTGAGGACATGGGGAGGGGGAAGGGTAAGCTGGGATGAAGGGAGGGAGTGGCATGGACATATATACACTACCAAATGTAAAACAGATAGCTAGTGGGAAGCAGCCGCATAGCACAGGGAGATCAGCTCGGTGCTTTGTGACTACCTAGAGGGGTGGGATAGGGAGGGTGGGAGAGAGACACAAAAGGGAGGAGATATGGGGATATATGTATAGCTGATTTACTTTGTTATACAGCAGAAACTAACACACCATTGTAAAGCAATTATACTCCAATAAAGATGTTAAAAAAAAAAGGAAAAAAATATAAAAATAAAATCAAGGTGTCAGTAGGACTGTGTTCCTTCTAGAGGCTCTAGAGGAGAATCTGTCCCCTGGCCTTTCCCAGCTGCTTAAGGCTGCCTGCGTTCCTTGGCTCATGGCCCCTGCCTCCACCTTCAAAGGAAATCACTCCAGTCTCTGCTTCTGTCATCCTATCTCATCTGACTCTCACCCAAGTCTCCCTCATATAAGAATCCTTGTAATTACACTGGCCCCACCAGATAATCCAGAAGAATATCCCCACTTGAGGATCCTTAACTTAATCATATTTGCAAAGTGCCTTTTGCCATAAAAGGTAATGTATTCACAGTTTCCAGAGATTAGGACATCTTTGGGGGACTGCTGTTCTGTGTGCCATACTCCCTAAGGCTATTGGAGTACAACTATTTAGGAAGCACTGACGTCCTAGAAGTGTTCTAGGAAGGATCCCAAGACAAGGACTCAGTTCCTCAATGTAGGAGCCCCGCTGCCAGGACAGAAACCTTACAATGAGAAGAACAAAGTCAGTCTTAGAGAAGATGGGGGTCTGGGCTCTGAGCTGGAGCATCTTAACTCCCTCCCAGTACAGGAGTAGAATTAGAGCACTAAGGAGGCTTGGAATTAAGCTTGAAGTACCACCCAACCTCTCTGTATTGGTTTGCTAGGCCTGCCATAACAAAGTGCCATAGACTACGTGGCTTAAACAAGAGAAATTTATCTTCTCACAGTTCTGGAGGCTACATGTCTGAGATCAAAGTGTCAGCAGGGTTGGTTTCTTCTGAGGCCTCTCTCCTTGCCTTGCAGATGGCCATCTTATCCCTGTGTCTTTATACGGTCTTTCCTCTGTGCATGTCTGTGTCCTAATCTCTTCTTCTTATAACAACACGAGTCACATTAGATTAGCACCCATTTTAACCTAAATATGACCTCATTGTACCTTACTTACCTCTTTAAACACCCCATCTCCAAATACAGTCACATTCTGAGGTACCGGGGGTTAGGACTTCAACATATAGTTTTTAGGGGGACAGAACTGAGCCCATAACACTCTCACAAAATAAACTCCAAAATATCCCAAGTTCCTCCTACCCTCAGATGAAGCCAGAGACATGCCTCATTTCCCTGGAAAACATTAGGATTTGAAAACCTCTACGCACCAGGATGGGGAAGGAGAATTTCCCATTCTAGAGGAGGGAGGAACGCCACAGACTCTACACAAATCAAGTACACAATCCCACTAAGGCACATCCATGGCCATCTTTTGAAAGTTGATCTTTAACAAAGCTCATTTATGCTTGGATTATTTCCAGTAGGTTACAAGTTTATTTTTGTGTTTCTGCAAGCAACCACATCACACCCCAAAACCAGAGACTGAAACAGATCCTTTCATTTAATGCCAATGAAAACAGGAGTTGCTTGGGAAGGTCTTGCCCTGGAAGACAAGGAGCAAGGGGGTGGGAGGTGGGCACCGGACGCAAAGCTGGCTTCAGCTCCCATGCCTGCCTCTTATCATGGGAGGGAGGCATGCTTGTGGAGTGCAGGTGGACAATTAACTCACAGGAGAGAAGGGAAGAGCACTGGGCTCAGAGGTAGAAGTAGAAGAAAGCACATTTCTATCCATATTTCAAGAAAGGGAACTTCGAAATGTTTTCAGCCCCACCTCCCCATTTCAGGGCATGGCTTGACATATGGCAAAGGAGACAGCCATCCTCTTTCCTGTCCTGGAAAACCACTGCACACACTTTGGCATAAAAGACATAAGAGATCTCACTGCTACTCTAGTGTGATATCAAGCTGATACATACGGGTACAACCGAGATGGTTATTAACATACTGAAATGCCTAGGTTCTGATTGCCACAGCCTTCAGGGCCTTCAAGTCCCTCTGCTACTCAGCCCCTCCCTCAGGAACTGCCCCCCCCCCAGCCTTCTCATAATCAGTCACTAGAGGACTAATGCCTGGCACAACAAGAGCTCCAGGATATTATGAAGGAGGAGTCTGCTGTGATTTGTCACTGACTGTCCTAATCCATTCAGGCTGCTATAACAAAATACCAGAGACTGGGTGGCTTCTAAACAGATATTTCTTTCTCACAGTTCTGGAGGCTGGAAGTCCAAGATCAAGGCACCAGCAGATTCAGAGTCTAGTGAGGACCTGCTTCTTGATTCACAGACATAACTCTTCTCATTGTGTCCTCACATGGCAGAAGGGGGTTAGGGAGCTCTCTGGGGTCTCTTTTATAAGGGTGCTAATCCCATTCGTGAGGGCTCCACCCTTATGACCTAATCACCTCCCAAAGGCCGCACCTCCTAATACACTGGGGGCTAGGTTTCAACATAGGAATTTTGGAGGGATGCAAACATTCAGTTCACAAGAATGATCATGCTGTACTAGTGGTTAAGTACTTTGAAGATCCTCCACACCTGTTAATATCAACCCTAAATCCCTCGTACTTTCATTTAAAATTCATTTCACTGTACCCACCCCTGCCATGGAAACAGAGAACATCTATTCCCTGCCACCCATGCAATATCCCTTTCAGATTGCAGGGCACTTACTGTCACATCCTTACTCTGCCTTCACTTTTCTAGAGAAAAGAACAAACCGTGGCTTCACATCCCCACCGTGCACCACAAAGCCTGTGACATGAGCACATCTCCAGCCAACTAGGACATAGTTCTGTACCTCACCTCCTGGCAAATCTTAACAGTCAAGTCCCACAAAATGATTTTCTGCTGGGAAATTTTACATTTTAAAGCAATTCTTGAAACAACATTGATAAAGACACACCGGTTGAGCAATGCCTGGTGACTAAGAATGAATAATCAAAGAACTCCCTGCCAGGCTTCAAAATATTTGTTATTTTTTAGAAATTCAAATTATTTCACTGTACTTTATATTGGAATCCATCATTTTCTGAGGTTTTCCATTTACACAATGAGAAACATCAAAGAGGTTAAGATGTGCAGCACCTAGGGAGTATAAAAATGTGACATGACTAAATTAAATATATTTCACAGAAGGTGTCATAAAAGACATGCAAATTAAAACAATGAGATAACATTTTCACAGAGCCAACTAGAAAAATTTTTGTTTCAAGTGCTGGCCAGAGTTAGGTGACAGAGATACTTTACCATAGCTACTGGAAATGTCAGTGGTCCAATCTTTCTGGAAACCAATTAGCAGTAAAGGACTGTTTAAAAAAATAATCACAGCTAATATAAAAGTAATCTAATAAATGCACATGTTATAGGATTTGTGAGATTCAGAGAAGTATAAAGAAAATAAAAATCACCTTTGATCATCACATCCACATCCTCATCATCCACAAACAGCTGCTATTAATACTTTGATATATACCCTTCTGGTCTTTTTTTCTATATTTTATATACAAACACACATATAAAATATACATATTGATTATATAACTTCATACATAGCTTTTAATTTACTTAACACTGTATTATGTAATTAGTATGTAATTAGCATAACAAATTATTTGTAAGCATTTTTATCTGCTACATTTTCTATTCTATGGACACATCGTGATTTATTTGATAATTTAGATTTCTTCATATTTTTTGCTATTAAAAACAACACCTCAGGCAAACAGCTTTACAAGAAAAAAAGAAAAACAGTTTGTAACCATGTGTGGGGACGAATGTTAACTGGACTTACTGTGGTGCTCATTTTGCAATATATACAAATATCAAATCATTACATTGTTCACCTGAAACTAACATAATGTCAATTATGCTTCAATTTAAAAAAAGAAGAAGAGTAAGTAAGGAGGAAAAAAAACGAGTACCAACTACCCAAGGCGAAAACCAACAGCAATTAACTAAAGTGCAATTTGACCTTAAAGCTTGGGTCTTCACCAAAGCCTGCCATTTTCAAAATCCTGTTGGTGGAAGCCATGCCCATCGGCTGGCACTAGAGCCACACCAATCATATCATTTTCTACAGCTCACACCGACCTCCCATAGTTCTGGCTCTGTTCACTCATCAACCAACACTACATTTCCTCAGCCCCACAAATAGCTTTACAACAATTCACTTGGAAAATAAGGGGTCTTTTTTCCTTCAGCCCTAAGACTATAGACATACAAAACAATATGGATTTCAAATGCCACTCACTCTTCCTGGCAAGAATTTCCTAATGTGGAAGAGACAAGATAAAGCAGGAGAAATTCCGCTGTTTGTGACAACAGGATAGAAATCGGCAAAAAGCTCAATGTTTTGATTGTGAGAACTGCTGTCCAGAAGAGAATTCAGGAGTTGTCAAAGCATCACTGGAGGCTGGCAGCCTTGAAAGACACGTTAAGAGGAGGGAAGCGGCCTCCTCCGCTCCATGGCTCATCCTCTGCCACGCTGGATGATGACCTGCAGGGCAGGCACGTGGGTCACGGCCTCTCCTGGATCAATAGTTGTTGACTTCGACTCTAGATCACAGCCCTCTAGGGCATCTTCCCTGACGAACCCCCCACCCTCAGACCTCTGAACGAGGTACTCTTCTATATATTCTCACAGCTGCCGAACCGTCCCAACCATCAGTGCATCACTCTGGGATTTAACTGCAAGTCTCCTCCAACTAGATTGAGTTATTAATACATCAAAGCAAATAATGTGATCACAGATATTATCTACAGAACATTCGGGCCCAGGTTAACAGGCTCAAAAAATGTTTGAAGCATGAACGTGTTCATAAACCAGTAAGTAAATCAATTCCAAGGAGCTTAGGAATGGGTTTCTGAGGGTCTGTGTGCCCCTGAAATTGCACATAATATTGAATGCATGCTCTTGAATATGCATTCCTCTGAGGAGGGCCCATAACTCTCATTAGCCTATAAAGTGCTCGTGACACTATAGGCAGGCCTAGCTTTGAGCATGAGTTTTTATTTTGCTTGGGAAAAATAGGCACAGCTGGGGACCAATTTAAAGTGACTAACCTCTTTCAAGTCAGTGAGATTTAAAAGAGGAAAGGATCCTTGTACCATACCAACTTCAGCAAAAAAGTACAAAGGGAAACAAACTACCATTCCAATTAACATTTTTCCTCTTTGAATTGGTAACATGGTCACCTCCATGGAGAGAACAGGGCAACTGAGGATCTGCCGTGCATTCATTAAGCAAATATTCTTTCTCTGAATGATGCATTGTATTCTTTGGAATTTTTTTTACTCTTCACGTGAGTACCTGTTTCTAATAAATGAATAATTAGAAAGAAAACATATCCATTTCCATCTCATGGAAAGTTGTAAAATTTGAACAGAAAGGCAAAGCGTTTGGAAAAAATTTGGGGTTGTGTTTCTTCCTTGGGAGATGTGAGGGGAAAACAGAAAAGGCGGATAAACAATGGAATAGTACCCAGAGCAATTTCAGCCATAAGCAAATGTTCAAAACACAGGGGAGTACAACAGACAAAAAAAGGATAATTACCCAACTGAAAAATCAGAGAGAGGTCTGGCTATCTCTTTAGGGTACAAAAGTATTACCACAGTAACAGGTGCAAAAACATGAATATACTTCAATAAATAATTATGACTAACTGAATGCAACTGCGAAAACTTCCCTTTTCAAGATCATTGGCAATTATTCTAAACATCGTCTTCTGAGATGTGCTTCTTAGCCAAACACATTTCCACTAGTAAATACGACGCCGGCTGACCTACTTATGTTTATATTTATATATGTGTGTGTGTTGATATATACACAGGTTTTCTGCTTTTCAAATATGGTCTACCCTTCAGAATGATGTAAAGTCCTTTGGGGATTTGAGGTGATGATTCAGGGATCATAAATTCCTCCCCCATGCCGGGCACATTTATACTGAATTACTCACACTTACAGAAAGTGAAGATGTTGGTTTTCAGCCAAATCCAAGGCCCTGAAGTACCAGGATTTGGGGGTTTTAAGAGGTGGCCCGATCCAATCTCGCCAATGTGAGTCTGACTCTCTATCCTGCTCCTGGCAGTCATTCTCGGTTCAGTCAGGTCCAACAGATACATTATTCTATGAAACATCACAGTCTTCTATTAGAGACCTAATTGCCAAAGCTTATTCTTCATAACAACCTTATAATTTCATCCTCTGGAATCAGTTCTTTCCCCAGAACAAAAAAATTCAAGAACATTAAGACTTAACCTTCTTAATTTGTAAAGGGGTTGTAATACCCCTTGTAACAGCCCATGGGGTATTTGAGCACATCTCTCACGTCCTCTCTGAGATTTCTCTTCTCCAGGCTGAACTTTCCTAAATATTTCTTCTGAGACTCTTATCATATGTTATTTAGATACTACAAAACCCTGGAGGCTCTTCCTCTGGGCACACTGAAGTTTTTCAACATTCATCATCAAATATTACCCCCAAGAACAAAGTCAAGTCTACAGATAATGGTGTTAGTGTTGCTAGAGACAGCATCTGGTGTACCAGGTTAGCCACTGCTCCTACACCTCTACTAACAGAAGCAAATTTTGCTCCAGTGGCAATTATCCATTCTTAGAGAAGAAACTTTATTATTAATCTCTATCAGTGATGTTCAAGGGGTAGCACATGACCCAGTTCTGGCCAATGAAATATAAGAGGAAGTCTGCTCTGCTGAAAGGATAGAGGGCCTAGAAGAAAGCTTCTTTTCTCTCTCTTTTCTTCCTTTTATGAATGCTGGTATGTGAAGATGTGATGGCTGGAACAGAAGCAGCCATCTTGTGGCCAAGATGAACCAGCAGCTGAGGAAGGCAAAGTAGAAGAATGGAAAGGACCGGAGCCCTTGATGGGTTACTGCGATACTAAACTAGACCTGGGGCTCCTCGTTAAACAATAAAACTAAATGTCTTAATAGTTTAAGCCAGCATTGGTCAAATATTCTGCGACTTGGAACAGAAGGCACTCCTAACAACAGAAAAGGTATAATGGAAATATTACCTCTTTGGATTTGAACATTATATTTCTGGAGATGTGGCCTTTACTTTTTTAAGATCCCTATCACTCCTTGGGACCTCCTGAGCATCTGGTCAATGCAAAACAAATGAGCAACTAAACAAAAACCCTGTAATTGAGGATCACAGTTTCAAATGCTTGCAGAGACAATGCAGTTAACATAAATATGTGAATCTGGCTAGACGTGAGATAACAGGGAGCAAGGAGGGCTGTAGGGAACTTGAAAATGCATACCTCTCCCAAAGACATTAAAATTCAAGCATTTTAAAGTACTATGCTGGTGAAATAAAATACTAATGCATCTATGAGCCACATTCAGCAGGCAGTCCACCGGTTCATGACCCTTACAAAAATCAATCTCAAGTGAGTTGGAAAGTCACATCTCCCCCTTCCTGTAAGAATGTACATCCTTCTTAAACCCTTCAGTGCAGTCTGTAGTATGGGTTCACCATTTCGTTCTGGAAAGACAGTTTTGAATTTTAATTCCATCATCCAACATCTTAATCATTTCAATTAAGGCAATCAGATTATTAACATCAAAATCTATTGCCCTCTTGAATCTAAGCCCCTTCCCTAAACCAACTGGATTTGCAATCATTACCTTGAAAGGATAACAAAATAAGAGCAAAAGAATAAGATCACAAGGATTCTTTAATCAAATATCTTTGGGGCTGCCAGGGTCCTCAGGCTATCTCAGAGCCACTTAATCCTTGGCAGAGAGAAAATGAGAAACTATATATGTCCACACCCTAAAGCCCTAAGCCACACTGCAAACATGTGTTCCAATTGGTGTAGTTACTTACGGTAAAGGTCACTGAGACAGTCTCCTCTCACAGTCACTTTCACACTGGCCACACTTAGTCTTCCGTTTGCCAGGATAAAGCTCAAGCAAGTCTTAAGAACTCAAAAAAAGCTTCTGGTTGTCCCAGTTAAGAAAATATGAATCATTTCATGTGGACTCTCCACTTCTAAGAGCTCTATGAGAGTCATTCCCAGTTTCTTGCAGGGAACACCCTCACATCACCACATCACCCTTCAGGCTGTTATAATATTACTATAGTATATAATATACGATAATATGATAATATTATTATCATTTTATTATAATAACCCTTCTGGTTATTAAAAAGTACATGTACTTTGGAGAAAAACAAAAACCACACAGTTAACAGTAGCATTCCTATAGTAAGTATTTATTATGAGTCAAGCGCTAAGCTACATATTCTATATCCAGTATCTCATTTAAATCTCACAACTCTAAGAAGCAGGTACTATTATTGTCCCCATTTTAAAGATGAAGACACTGAGGCTCAGAGACATTAAGGAACTTCCCCGTGAGCACCCGGCACCTGAATTTAAACCCAGACATTCTAACTCAAGGTCCAACTTATAATATTAACCGTGCTATAATGCCATTTTTTAAAAGATGAAAACAGCCATGAATCTACCCCTCAAAGATAACTACGGCTCACATTTTGGTGTGTTTCTTCCCAGTCTTTTTTTGAAGGTGAGAAAATTTTCAGAGCTAGAAAGAGGCTTAGAGATAATATCTCCCTAAACTCTCATTTCACAGAAGGAGAAGTTGAGGTAGAGAAAGCTGAAGAGCCTTTCTCAAGGTCACACTGCTTGCTGTTTGGAAATGGAATTTAGGTCGTCAGATTTGTTGTCCAAGGTATTCTGGGGTCTTCTGACTTGAGTTGGTTGATAGTGGCTTCCTAGAGGACCGTGTTGAGAAGGGTTTAAGGCCTGTGGCCGAAAAGGACAAAATGCTACAGTAGGTCAGTGATGGTGGCCGTGAAAGTAGTGGCACGGCCGTGTGCACACCCCAAATTTGCCACCTCCCAAGGAACAGTCCTGGGAGAGAAGAAGAATGATCGGAAAAGGCCCTCTTAACAAAGACCACCTACTTTCTTCACCAACATCAGGGGTCTCAAACCCCAGTGCCTTCAGGACCAAGTCCATAACATAAATGAGTGAAGTGGGCAAGTTGGAGCCTGAAGAAAGGATGAGCACCAACCCCATCTAAGGAGGGAGGGATGCTATTCATCTCCAGCAAGCTATCACCGTGGGGAGAAGGAAGCCCAATGTTACCAGGCCTTCTGATTTTTCCAAAGAGGCATGAAATTTGGATTTTTTTAAAAATGTGATATCACCTAACTTTAAAATGCTGGCAACTAATTCAAATTTAAATAATTAAGGGGGAGAGCAGAACAAACCAAACACATTAGTTAACAACATTATAACTGTTCCTTTTCATGATGGCCTTATCAGAAGCCACCAACACCTTATTACAAACCTGAGACCCTCTCTCTCTCATTTTCTCTCTTTCTCCCCCTCGCTCTACCTAGAGAAGCACTTTCCATCTGAGGCTACCAAAGAGAAGATGAACCCTCCAACCCCACCAGACCACATCTATCAAGGGTCCAAGTGATTGCCAGTGACCCCCGAAGGTAATCACGTGGGAAGGTAATCATGCCTCTCGGGGTGATGCCTGTTGCTCTCCAATGCCTTCTGTGAGGAGGAGTGGATGACTGCATCTGACACGCCTCCCCACTCTCCCAGGAACTACCCAATGCCTTTAGGGCAGGAGCTGAGTGGGCTCCACCAACATTCTGATGTGCAGGTCTCCCCTTTCCATGATCTTTCTGTGTTTAATGGGAAGGCCCGTCACTCACATAAAAACTCAGAGCTGCCAGGTTACAAGAGCACCAACCTCCTGCAGATGAGCTGTTACTCAGCAATGCTACACAGGCCTTTCGTATGGAAGCCCCCAATTTCTGTTAATCCCCAGGATGGCTAGTGATTATGTGCCCACTAGAGAGGAGAGGAGACTTGGCACACACCTATGAAATCAGTCAGCATTTAGGAACAAACACTGCATGGAAAGCCCTGACCCACAGCATGGTAAAAGTACTTCCAGAAACTGCAGTAAGCTGGCATCGAAACCAATGACTTGATTCATTCAACCACCAAATATTTACCAAGAAACAAATGCAAAAAGCAAGATCAGTGCAAGGTGCCAAAAAGAACATACGTGTGGACCATAAATCAACCTTACTAAAGGTAGAAAAAAACAGAACAGTTCAAATAACTGTGGTATAAACAGAACATTCTGCAGCCATTTAAAATCATGTTTTAGAAGTTTATTTAATGATAAGGGAAAATTCCAAGAATACATAATCAAGTTTGAAAAAAAATAAAAGCAGGTTGTGAAATATGACTGGGTCAAAATCAGAGTGAACACATTCAGTAACCCCCCTCTTCCGCTCCTAAGGCATAGAATTTATAGATAAATCTTTAGATATGTCACAATTTATATAGTGCTGCTTGAAAATAAAGGGATCAAAAATGGAGGGGACTCCCTAAAAATAAATGAATCAGAAGATGAGGCTCTACAATTTCAGAAGGAATCAAAGTCTGTGGGGGAATGGGTCTGATATGAGCCATGGGAGCAGAGGTCCCAACATCCACCCAGGGGAGAAGGGGCAGAACTGGACAGAGAACCATGCTGCTAGCTGTGAATAAGGATGGAACGTCTGCAGCATCCACCACAAGTCACAGCCACAAGGATGCCCCTGTATGCACGGGGCCAAAATAAAATCACCTACGTGAGACGAGGACCTAAGCCTGCATCACAGAGTATATAGAGCAGAAAGAGAGCTCTGAGCTGAGCTGTTGACAGGAGCTCTGGTTTACAAGCACACACGCTTACAGATACAGGGCAGAAGAAGCCATAAAACTGCCTTGAAAATAAGTGCACAAACAAAAATTAGAGAACATATGAGGATATCCAATGATCAGACTCTACAAAATGGAAGACTTCACACCGGAAGAAGAGAAGATGCTAGAGCAATCAGAGAAGGACTTCGTAATAAGTATTTTTTAAATCCTCAAAGGCACAGAGAAGGGATTTACAACACAAAGTGAAAAGAGTTTTTCATAAAACAAAACTAATCAAAAGCAGGAAGGTATGAAAAGGGACCATTATGTATCTTAGAAATAAAGCGAACCATTGTTGAAATTTAAAACTCCACAGATAGGCAAAATAATAAACCAGACACAAATGAAAAGAGCTGGCTAACTGGAATACAGAATTGAGGAAACATAGCACAAACATATCAGAGAGAGAACTTAAAAAAATGTTTAAGATACATGGAGAATTGACTGAGAAACTACACAGAGAAAAGAAAGAATGTTAGAGAGGAAACATCCAACAGATAATGGCTGAGATTCTTCCAGAATTCAAGAAAAATCTGGATCTTCTAAGAAAGCCCAAAGGATTCAATGTACAATAAACAAAACAATATGTACATAAAATACAATCCTGAATTTAAAACTAAATACATAGAGCTTAAAAGGAAACAGACCCAAGTGTCCACAGTGGTTACCCGTGGTGATGAGATTTAAAGGGAGATTTTTATTTTCTTCTTTAAGTTTTAATATACTTTCTAAGTGCTCTATAATGAAAAGAATTATTTTTATAAACTGTCTGTGTTGGAGGAATACCATTATTTCAAATATACATATTCACTTTTTTAAAAATCTGTCCTCAAGGAACTTACACTCCAGTAGAGGAGATGAGGTATGTATAGAAATAATATATAAAGCAAAACCCACACAGTAACTGACATGGATGGATGTAGCTAAAATGTAAGCCTTACCTTCTCCCCCATGAAGCAGTTAGGAATAAGGGGGAAGGGGAGGAGGAGGTGAGGACACTCAGCAGAAATGTATAGGTCTAGCATCTGCGCTTGATTTACCAGGGGCTGGTACTACAACCAGAGTGCATTTCATGTGAACGGGACCAAAATGGCCAAACCAAGATAACATTAGAACTTTATCTACATTAAGCATTATTCTCGCCTCTAAACTAATTATATTTCAAGATCACCCAGTGACAAAAGCAAAAATTAACATCTCCATTATAAATTAACCATAGAAATCTGCCACTTAGCACATTTTCTATTATTACAAAGCTTTGTTCTTTTTTTCAAGGGTCAAGAAGACTGAGGAAAAGGTAAAAATTGTGGGGAGAGGCTCACTTTAACTGATAATCAAATTAACTGTCATTGTAATCCACAGGGACACTATCATGTTACCAATTTAGATGTGCAAACAACACAGGTATGTTCTGGGCTTTACCGAATGAGCATCATCTTAAGAGGGGACAGAGAGGTCTTACCGGTTTGGGGAGATTCAGATTCTGTGGCCATAACACCACTGGCACACCCAACCAAACAAGATGGAGTTTTAGGCAATGCCCACGATGCTCCTTCAGAGCCAAACAAACTGCACTCAGCATTCAGCTCCGCAAGAAACAGGTGGCAAAGGCACAAGCCAACTCAATGTGTTACTAATGGAAGGAAGGGCTGTTCATATCTCAATCTCTTTCCTTTTTTAACACAACCAGGTTTCTCAAAATACCACTCTTTAACTCAACTCCTCTCACCATCACCTGTACATCCCACACATGGGACCCAACATACACCCAATGTTATCCCACTGACTTCCCTGATTCCCTGCCATCAAGACCAGCTTGGAAAGCCCCAACAATAATGAGGAATGTCCAGTTCCTTTCACCATCTTTGAGCCAATGGACCCTTTCATTCCTCTCCTCTCCATCCCTCTTGAATCCCTCTCTAATCTTGACCTCTCTGAAAATGTCCTTTCTCATCTTCCTCTTGCCCTTTCCTGATTCCCTTTTTCTTCTTTACTCTTAAGTGGGGTCACACTCTTGTCCAATCCCCATAAGTCAGTTTCATTCTACAGGAGGGGAAGATGCTTCCACCCATACTCCCTGGACTTCTCAAAACTCCCTTCCTAGTACCCCCTTCAAGGGAGAAGCAACTGCTGGTCTAGTAGGTCAGAGCCTGACATGGACAGGGTCACTGCATATGAAGGGGATGCTCAGCTATAAGTCCACTTCTTTTCCTACTTCTTTGCCTACAGTTGGATGGCTGAGTCAGGTAAGAGCCTGAGCCCCACACCTGCCAGCCCAGCCTTAGCCTCAAGTCACTTCTCCAATTCATTTTTTGCCATATTTCTCCAATGATTGCGCTGGGCCCTAGTCTATTCAGAGATTTCACTTTCAAATTTGGCTACTGTTTTTTGGAGGCTGTTGCTCCTTCTGTCAAAACTTCAGAAGGGAGACGGAATTGGTGGTAATATTTAAATCCCAAAATCACACTCCAAAACACTGCTGGACAATGCTATTCTTCTCCTTCTTCAGGCCTTCATCAGAAACGAGAGGACCAGAAAACCAGAGATCTAGTTCCATCACACACCAGGTGGTCTTAGCTACGCCTTTAATTGCTCTATGCCTCGGTCTCTTCATCCGAAAGTTACAGGATGCTCTAATGGCCTTGCCAGTTCTGAAATGGCCATATATCAGTGACAGGACATGGCTGTTCCCTATTTTTTTTCATCCCAGAATGGAGCCCCCAAAACTGAGAGATGGCTGGGAAAATACTCAACCAAACACAGGAATTCTGCTAGGCTGCACACCATTCAAAAGGAACGTTTAATAAGACACTGCATCAGCTGTGTGCTTCGGCTGAACGTGCTGCAGCCCAGGAGACCTGAAAGAATTAATACGGTTCCCAAAGGAGCTGGTGGGACTTGCTAAAGCAGAAGCAGAATCCGATTTGATGAATGTAAAAGCGCTTTGAGAGTGTCAGAAGAAAAGTGCTATGACAAATGTCTGCTTGCTCCATTAGGATGTCTCCTGCTATCTAAGGAACATGCTACAAGAAGGTCTCAGGTCTGGGGACCACGGCACACAAGTACACTCACCCTTCTCCTCCTGATTCCCTCCATTTCTTTCCCGGGGCTCAGATAGAGGCACAGAGCACCCACAACACCAACCCTTCCCTTTTTTCTCATTCTTCACCTTGCTTCACCTTTCCCACCTGCACTTCTGTACAATGCTCAAACTGGGCCCTCAAAACATCTCAGTCAAATCTTCAAACCTCTCTCCCCTCTTCTCCACAGAAACACTCCCAGCTGGTCCACAGAAAGACCCTCCCTCTCACTCTAAGCCAAGAGATCTGGACATACCTTCCTTCATTCTGACACCCTCCGACTACCTTATCAAAACCCATCCTTGGGAGCCAACCCCTCCATCTGAGGGCCTTGGAGCCCCTGTCAGTCCCTCGCAAGAAACATGTAGGAAAACACCAGACCCTCCATGCTCTGGGTCTGCAGTCAGTTCTCCCACTCACGGCCACTCCCCTGGAGAGACACGGTCCTGTGTGCCTTTAGCCCAGGGCTTCTCAAACTTTCCACCCTATTTCCCCTAATTGTAGAGATCTATGGAAACATGACATTTCTCTGCCTTTTTCTGCTTTACCTAAAAACTTTGCATTTTATTCTACAACATTCCCATGTTTGATCCTTTAAAAATAGTTTTAGCTGCTTACCACCATAGGGGGAAAAAACAGACATTTTCCACAACACAAACAGGTAAAACCGATACTATAGGAATATAAGCCTTATTGTTTCACGTGCTCCCGAGCTCATCTCTGTGCACTATTTGGAAATCTCCAAGCATTCCACCACCCCATCATACTTTTGCATTTCCTGAGTTCTTCCTGGCACACCCACGGTGTCTCTGAGTGCCCAACTTTCAGAAGCAAGGTAAAAAGCACTTCCATTCAATTCCAGGTTGAAGAGGCAGGACCTGGCTCTCACCAGGGTCAGTGGTCACAACCCCCTTTCAGATTAAGACAGAGGTCAGGGGCTCCCAAAGACCTGCGGTGGCCACCATATGACTGGCACATGCTCCAGTCCTGGCAGCCCGTCACCTCCCAGCCTTACCTTGTCAGCCATGATCATAGATGAGCCCCCGTGGATGCCCAGGATGGGGATGAAAGTCTGCGAGGAGATAAAATCCAGCATCTGGGCCACGGCCTCCTGGTCGGTATCGTCTCCAAACACCAGGCCGTGGATGCGCGCCCCTGACATGAGGTCACACACGTGCGTGATGAGGCTCTTCGGGTCCGTGCGGTTCATCAGCAGTGCTACCACGTTCAGGTCCAGGGGCAGCCCTGCTGCCTGCTCGGGGCCCCAGAGGTTTCGCAGTTCACGCTCCGTCACGTCGTGGCTGTGACCCAGCAGCACTGCGATGTTCAGCGCCGGGGGACCCTTCTCCGCCGCCGCGCCCTGCGCCGGACCGCGCCAGACCAGAAGGGCCGGCAGCACCAGCAGGGTCCAATAACCCAGTCTGCCCATAGTCGCCACTTACGGTCCCTGCAAGGTGGAGAGCAAGAGTGAGGTCCGCGGTGTGCGAGGGTTCTAGACGGAAGGATTTACCGACCCAGCCCCTTGCTCTAGGAGCCAGGTATAGAAAGCACCCCAGCGAGAGCTGTTGGAGTCACTGAATCCATTCCCCATCCTCGAACCCATCCACGTCCCTTGACCCATCTCCAACTCTATCCACAACTCCAATCCGAGCTAATTCTCCGTATCTGTCCCTAAATCCATCTTCGCATTCAGCCTCCTCTCCATCTCCGACTCTACCCACATCTCCCACCGCACCCGCCAAGTGGGACCACTTGGATCACTGCCCCTGAAAGTAAGCTCACACCCCGCCCCCTGCTCACTGGGAGCAAACTACAAGCCAGCCCCGGCATGCGGAGGCTACAGAGCGACTCCGCAACCCTGCTCCCGCTCTAAGCTAGTTGGCTGACCCCGCCCCCTGCGAACCCGCGGGGTTCAGCACCCACCTGCTCCACTGGACACCCGCAGCAGACCCCGCACCTCTCCTTCAGGGTACACCCTAAGCGCATGGAAGTGAGGACGCTCGCTTGTGTGCCCGAGAATCCCGCGTGCCTGGGGGAAACTTAGGGTCTGCCCCACCTTACGCAGAGGGGCCATGAAGCGATTTTCACTCAAGTGCAAGCAGCCCTAGGACCAGCCCCCTACACGCACGCGTGCACACGCGCGCGCATATGTGTACACACACTCTCTCTCACGCGCGCCACGTGCAATGCAGAATTCTGGAGACCAGGCACGTTCCCCCAGCAGACCGACGCGTGGGAGCTGAGGGGGTGGGGTGGAGGGGCGGGGGAAGCTTGGCTCCCAAGAAGCTCTCCGACGGACGTGAACTGTACAGCGCTCCCCCACTCACCACCCCAGGCTTTCCACTTCAGGTTCTGTTACCAAGTCTTAGGTGCACGTGGGCAGTGGGCTGCACACCCTTACAGGCACGCGCGTATTTCTGCGCACATCCGCAGGCCGCAATAGGGGAGCCCACGGCCATCCGGAGTCCGCACACGTCCTCAGCCAGTGCACATACATGTACCGCGCCAAGTGCACAGCCGCGCCTGTCTGCAAATACCAGCACAGTCGTGCACGCGTGCACTGGCGCGCGCCCCTCGGGCCGGGCGCTGCTGAAACCAGGGGAAGTTAGGGCGAACTCGCACCGGCCTCGGCGTTCTTCGGCTGAAGCACCGCGAGCGCGGAGCCGCAGCGCCCCCTGGTGCTCCTCCCGCGCCTTGCTACCGGTGCTCCCTCTCCCGCTTTCTCTCTCCCTCTTTCCCCAGATCTTTCTCTCGCTCTTCCTCCGGTCGAGTCTTCCTTCTCCCTGGCCCACCGAGCCTAGGTCTCCCGCTGGGACGTACCTGTAGCCGGAGAAGGTCGAGGATGCAGTGGGGCGCGCTGCGCGCACGAGCATCTCGGCTGCCTCAGCAGCCACCGGGTTTAGCGGGTTACCGCATGCTGCGGCCCCCGCGCGCTCCACTGGCTGTCCCGCGCTGTCCGCATCGCCCCCACGGGGGGCGGCTATCCCAGCCGGAGGCTCTGCATCAGGGCTCTACCAGGGCAGAGAAGAGACGGAGAGGGAGGGTCAGCCCACGGGCCGGGGGAGAAGGATGGGGGGACAGGCTGCAATCTGCAATGCTCACAGCCCCTCTGTGCGCACAGGGGTCTCGACCGGAGATGTGAAGCTGAAGCTCCGTGCCCGAGACGCCCCCAGTGCGGATCCTAAGACCCTGTGGCCGAAATGGAGAGCTCCACTTTGGGGCGCACAGGAGAACCCGAGCCCCAGGTTGGCCACCCTCGAGAAGCTAACACAGCACCTCTACCCTCACCCCCTGCCACCTCCCCGGCGCCGGCTGCTGGGAGTTGTGCGGCCAGGAGCTGCTCAGCAAGGGGTGGTAGGGAAAGAAAGAGGAGGGAATGGGGGTTGAGTGGGGGGGCTGGCTGAGTTTGCGATGTGCCGGCAGGGGGAGAGGGGGAGGGAAGGACTCCGGCTCCCGCGGTACCGGATCCCCGAGGGAGGTGCGATCTTTCCCACGCAACGACCCTCTTGCGGTCCTGCCGCCCCCTCCTATCAAGGCCTCCCACCGTCCTCTTCCCAAAGGGGCCGCCCAGGCCCCGCGTCCCGCGCCGGCACTCACCGCAGCCTCTCTCCACATAGTTCTCAGCAGTGGCCGCCCCTGGTCATCTCCAGGGCTGATGGCTGCGGCCGCGACTCTCAGCGCTCACCCGACCCCATGCTCTGGCTAAGCCCTCGGCGCCTCCCTCCAAAAGCCTGAGCTCGGCTTCCTGCCCCACTCCGGACAGTAGCTGCCCGATCCTCTGAGCGCGCCCGAGAGCCCTCTCCGCAGCCCAGGCTCCGGGCTGGTGCGTGTGTGAGGGCGAGTGTGTGTGTGTGAGTGGATGTGGGAGCGCGCGCGCGCGCGCGTGTGGCCGGGGATCCCCGCGGTCCCCGGCTGAGAGAGGTGCGCGCGGGGGAAGGCAGCTCTCTCTAGCCCTTAGCTGCGAGGCCAGCTCCACGCCAGGCGTTCGTTCAGCTTCCGACTCCCCGGCGGGAGTCCGGAGAGCTCCTAGTCACCCTGGTTCACAGCACTGGCAAAACCGGGCTCCCGAGGCGTGCTTCTGCTGCGGTCGCCTCAGAGGAAGAGGAGGAGGAAGGCAGGGGCGCCCACGCCAACTTGGGGACTTGTTCTCAGTCGGCGAGACGCAGCAGCCCCCGCGAAAGCCCGACAGGCTTGGAGCTCAGGCGGGCCAAAGAGTCTCCCGTCCGCAGCCGCACCCCGCGGAGGCCGGTGGAGGCAGACCTCGCAGTCCCCCCGCAGCCGCAGCGGCGCAGAGAGCGGCCACCGGCTTCCGGAGCGCACGGCGGCGTTAAGGCCAGGATAGGCGGCTGGCTGGAGGCGGGGGCGCCTGCGGAGGCGCGCGCCGCTGTCCTTCGTGCTGAAACCACGCTCTCCTCCCGCTCCCGGGTGTCTGGTGCGGCTGAGGAATCAATTATTCAGATCTTCGTTACCGCTTCCTCCTCCCCCAGTGCCTCGCGCTGGGTACAGCAATTCCCCTCCACGCACAGGCGCGCCGACACACACACACCACAGAATCTGCTCCAATGCTTCTCCCTGTGCCTCGCCACCCCCGAACAGGAACCCACTCCTCTGATCTCAGAGAGCCAGAATCCTAAAACTAAAGACAGCTCTATATCCTCCACTTGCTTCTTTCTTGTTTTCTAAGTTATACCAAACCAAAGTCGCCCTGAGGCTGTCACTTTTAAGCTACCAGCAGGGGCAAGCCAGAGAGCATGGGGCTGCCTGGGTGCGTGGGGCCTGGCTGGCTTGAATTCTGGTAACTGGGTATGAAAAGCAATGCCAAATAAGGACCTTTACCTCTTTTAAACTCAATTGTATCTCTCCTTCCAACACTCTGCTTTTCTCCCCTCAGGCCCTGGAGGGAATGAGGTCTTAAATTGTACGGGGTTTTGCAATCACTGTTCTAACCCTGCATCCTCCACTTAATCAGCCTGATTGCTAATCCGGAAAATGGGGAGGACAGTAAAAAAAGATCAACTTCTCAGGGCTATTTTGAAAAGAAAATGAGGTAGCTCTTGGTAAAGGAGCCACCAAGGTCCAGCACATAGTAGGTGCTCAATAAACTACAAGGTGGCCTGAGACGGAAGGGACTCCTTCCAGGAATGCAGATGTGGCTACTGAAATGGAAATAGCAAAGAAGCACAGTTCCTGGAGACCTATGTGTTTATTACTAAGCTGGTGGTTGTATGTTGAGTTCTCCAGAGTTTTATCATCCAAAAGACAGAGAAAGGATGGGAGAAATACTGGAGGGTAAATTAGAATGGGGAGTTGTGTGATATAAGACAAAGAATAGGAAAGTGTTCCATTTCTTGAGGCTGTAACTGGGCTGAGCTGGGTTAGGCCCATCCCTTGGGTGGAGATGATCATTTCTTGGACTTTGGCACAGGTACAGGACCCTAATTTGGGGACTTACAGGGAAGTTAGGCTTTTTCTATTTAAATGAGGTATAAATTATACACAATAAAATGCATATCTCTTAAGGATTCAGTTCAAATTTTGAAGTTGTATGCATCTGTGTAGACCATCACCAAAAACAAGGTATAGAATATTTTCATTACCCCCAGAAAGTGCCCTTGTGTCCCTTTGTTGTTAATGCCACTTCCTCCCAGCAGAAACCACCAATATGATTTCTTACACCATGTACTAGCTTTGCTTATTTTTAAGCTTCATATAAACAGAATTCTACATTGTCTATTTTTTGATGACTGACTTTTTTCACTTAACCTAATGTCTGGGAGATCCATCCATGTTGCTGCACGTAACAGCAGCATTTTCCTTTTTATTGCTGAGTAGCTTTCCATTGTATGACTACAGCACACTTTGTGTATCCAGTCTCCTATTGATGGACATGTGGGTTGATATATGTGGAGCTTTTTAAAACACTGATGCCTGCACCCACTTCGGAACTTCTCCATTACAATCTCCACAGGTGGAGCCAAGCATGTTTGTTTTAATTCCATAGATGATTCTGATGATGCCCCGGTTATTAACCACCGTGCTTTCCATCCTTGTATATCAGTGCTGACTCTAAAATAGTCTTTGATGAAAACTACTGAGATGGAAAGTTTGAAGTTATTCGTGACCAAACTTGCAGAAAGGTAGATCAAACAGGTGTCATGACCTCTTTTGAATAGAGAAAGAACCCAGCCCTTCATTTGAAGGAACAGTCTAAGGAACAGGCAACTGGAGTCGCCCCAGGCTGGACATCTCCCCAGTGTGGAGAACCACTTAGGATCAGGTACCTAGAACTCCATCACATTGTGGATGGAGACTGTAACAGTGTATGTCATCATGACCACTTTATCCTGTGCTGTGATGAAAAGCTAAACCCACCACACAGCTTAGGATGTTGAGTAGGATTTTGCTACTTGAGACTTTGAGATGGAAAACCTTCATAGCAGCTATGCTGACAAAGGCTATGTCCCCAAAAAAGGCCCCCAGTCAACAATATTCTGCAGTCCATTTTGCCATTTGCTTTTATCACATTATTTACATCATTAAAGTAACTGAATTAACCTAGTCTGGTCTTAAGGAACAAATTGTTTTAGTTGTTCTCAATTCAATTGATTTATCTTCAAACGCTCAACTAAAGAAATGACCCCCAGGGTTGCCATTTGCTTTGAGCCACTTAAACACTGGTTAAAAATCAACCACCATAACACACCATTGTAAAGCAATTATACTCCAATAAAGATGTTAAAAAAATTTTTTTAATAAAATTTTTTTTAAAAAATCAACCACCATATCATATCTATGGGAGAGAACTAAAACAAGCCAATCATTGATTATGCATCTCAGAGGAACTCGGTAAAGAATTATAGCATTTTGAAGCTAAAGACCTTTAGAGACTATCATGTATGGTGTATTTTCTGTTTTCAAGTAAGTCTGGGGAAATCTGCCTACCTGAGTAACTTTAAGGTGAATTCTTATTAAAGATCGGAGATGTTTTGCAGTTTAAAAAAATGTTTTTATTAGTCTGGCAACATTCTAAAAGAAATTAATCATGGAAAACTATTACACATAATAGCTGCTACCATCCGCGGGAATACTGTTTCTTTGAATACTTTTTGAGAATCAGTGAGCGGCCCAACACCTTTATTTTGCATATGGGGAAAGTGAGACTCAAGTGGGACTTTAGTACTAGGAGAGACAAAATGCTAAAGACAAAATTTGGAGCAGGATCCAGAATTTTCGCTTTAATTGTCTGCTGTGTAAAATAAAATGTGTGTGTGTGTGTGTGTGTTTGCATCCTACAAGGTTATTGGGATCAAGGCAGTATGAGAGAGAAGGATAGAGCAAAAAAATATTTGGGGGGTGGGGGAGTGGAGTAACCTAAACTCCAGACTAGCCACCACCTTTAGGCATTGTTTTGCCACTGGTGATCTACCTTCACCGTCCCTCCAAATTCCAGCCTATGGGCACCAACACTTGAGCTAACCACGGTCCCGGCCTTCTTGACCTTGTCTTTTTAGTAGTGGCAGATGTCCCGTGCCAAGGCAGACAATACTAACCAATTCAAGTGGTTCTCTCAAAGTTTAGATTGACCTTCACAAGCTTGCTCAGTTCAAGGTGTTCTGGGTAGCCCCATCCACTGAATAAAGTTGACTCCAATTTGCCATTTCTAACTTAGCAAGTTCCCAGAGAGTCCTGATTTCAGCACAACCTGACTCTGATTCCCTGTATTTCCTTTACTTTCTCTCAGATCCTAATCTCCATGTTACCTGGTGACCCTAAGGACTTTCTCCTCTTTAGACCTCAGTTCTCCCATTTATAAAAGAAAGGCATAGACTAGCCAGGATGACCTCAAAGCTGCCTTCCACATTTGACATTCTATGATTCTGTGTCTTTTCTTGAAGGTCTTTACCCTGAGATCAACCAAGGCACTAGTTAACCCTTCCATAATATCTTAACCAAAAGGCTGAACTTCCCTCTCTGCTTCCATAACCCATTAAGGGAAATAGTTCTAATCAAAGGGCAAGGCTTTTTCTAAACAAATTTACTGCTAGTCTTGAGAACTAAAATGAAGACAGCAGCAAAAGATTCCATTCCTTGTTGATCTTTACACAAAGCAACCCAGTGTCCTCCCTTATATCAGAGGTGGCTAGGAGGCACCAAGGTATACCACTGAGAAAAGGATACTATCCTATAATCTACCATTTTGGGAAAAGTCATTAACCTCTCCAGGCTTCAGTTTCTTCATCAGTAAAATGGGAGTAAAATCACCCTACCTCCCCCAGCACTGCAGTGAAGTTCCTGAAAGGCTATGTCTTAATGCGGATCGCTCCAAGAGCAGTAAAGGTTCTGCACCAATTCCAGTGCCGGGGAAGAGGGGGTAGTTCCCACACTACCAAGAAATTCTCAGACACCAGCTGGGTGTCCTACATTTCAAATCAATTCTGGCACTGTCTACCTGGAGACAGCATCAGATTCCACAGGTTAAGGTCTCTGAACCCCAAGACTGCCCTCTACTGCAGATGCCAATGGCAAGTTCAGGTTGTTATCTGTGCTTCAGACCAACCGAGGTTCTCATGACCCTCTCCTTGGGTTTGGTTAATTTGCTAGAGTGTCTCACAAAACTCAGGAAACCAGTTTACTCACTATATTTACCCGTTAGTTACAAGGAATATTAAAGGATATGAATCAATAGTCAGATGAAGAGATACATAAGACAAGGTATGGGGAAAGGGCGAGGAGTTTCCAGGCCCTCTCCAGGCACACCGCTCTCCCCACAACTCCACGTGTTCACCAACCTAGTAGCTGTGCCTTTGGGTTTTATGGAAGCTTCCTTACATAGGCATGAGAGATTAAATCACTGGCCAGTGGTGACTGAATTCAATCTCCAGACCCTCTGCCCTCCCCTGATAGCCAACCCTCTAATCACGTGGTTGGCTCCACTGGCATGTAACCAGCCCATCCTTAGGCGCTTTCCAAAAGACGCCTCATTAACCCAACAAAAGACACCTTTCCAATCTCTTCACTTAGGAAATTCCAAGGGTTTTAGGAGCTCTGTGCCTAAAACAACAAAGACCAAATATGTATGTCTTGTTATAAATCACAATATCACAAGCAGACCCTGAAATAAGAGCTAAGAACCTTGATTTATTTGGGAGGTGATCCAGGAAGCCCAGGAGGAAGTGGGAAAAGAAGAAGCCAATCAAGGGTGTGTTAACGGGAGGGTGGCACCTGGGCTCAACTAAGTCCCAATCTAGCTGAAGACCGGCTAAGAGACCGTGAAGACTATGCCCCCTAATTATCCCACTTGGTGGCAAGGAATCAGGGGACTCATCCACCTCCTCATCCTTCATTGGTTGAAGGATTATCACTAGTAAGGGTCACACACAGCCTCTTATTATGTCTTCTTCTCCCAAGCCCAGCCCTTTCCCTACCCATGAACTCTGTTGGGCGTGAATTCCAGTAGAGGTTGCCAGATATAAAGTCACTACAAATTATTCCTTTGTGGAGGGTGGGGGGACAGTCCTTGGGGACCCCCACTATCTGCATCATAAACTGGTCAGGTCCAAAGGCGTCTGTCTGGGTGCCCTGGGCCCTTTGAGCTGGCAGTTGGGGTCGGGGGTGAAGAGTTAAAAGAAAGATGACCCAGTTGCTGAGTTCTTCCATCGGTGGAATAACTCAGGGCCTCAACGATCCCACTTGGAGCAGTTCGTGGTAGTAAAACAGGATTGTCTAGCAGTGGAGAACTGACTCTGCCCAAGGACACCACTAGGAATAGGCAGAGCTAGGACTTGAACCATTTGTGTCTGGCTCTGGAACCTGCACTTTCAGCAAACACATTATCGGCCCAGGTCACTAGCTTGCTGGTCCTCTTTAGATACAGGTCTTTTACCCTCTCTGCGGTTTATTTTCCTCCTCTCTTGGGGTACAAGAACGTCAGATCAGCAATTGCTAGTATTCTAACTTATCATAGCCCCTTCTGTGAGCCCCTCCCACACACAATCCTGACCGAGGGAGCAGCAGAAAGTGGCGTTTGCTCTCAGGTTAAAAGCCGGAAGATGTTGGGAGTCTGATGCTCATCCTCAGCTTCTCCTCATCCCCTCCCCAACCCCACTCACACCCACACCACAGCTCCTGACAGAACTCTGGGACCTGGCTGATGAACACATTGTGAAAATGTGGTTCAACCCTGCAACACACAGAAGAAGAAACTGAAGACCCACAAAGAGCAGGGGACTGAACAGAATTACTCAACAGTAAGAGACTGAGCAAAGATTAGAATCCAAGACTCAAGAGCCAGCCAGGCTTTAAAAAATGGACTCTGAACCCTGGCTCTGAAACTTACCAGCTGCATGACCCTGGCTAAGTCCCTCAGCCTTTCTGTGCCTTAGCTTCCTCACCTATAAAATGTGGCTAATAATAGTATGTAAATATGGGGGTGCGTAGAGTACATTAAATGAGACAATGCACACAAAGCACTTAACATAGTGCCGGCCACAGGAAAGGTTTGACAAATGTTCGTTTAACGTATCAGATAGGGCCCTCTGGGACTAAACAAGAAGTTCCCCTGGGATGTTCTGTCTCCTGACATCCTGACACCTTCCCTGGGCTGTGTGCTGGGGAGGTGAGGCCCGCAGGGTAGAGGAGGCAGCCATTGGCCGCCCTGTTCTCCAGCTCAGTGCGTCCCAGATGGTGCCCGGCGGGGAGCTGGCTGGTGATGCGCTGGCAGATCCTCCCTTCCTTGCACACTTCACCAAGCCACGTGGGGCCCAGGAGCCTCGGGCTGTAGCCCGCGCTGCCAAGGAGGCTGGTTGCCCATCCCGGACTGGTGGAAGCCAGGCCCAGGTGAGCCCCGGGAGCGGCCTGTGCCTCCAGCCTCCAGAGAAGGTACAGGTGAGCCATTTGCCCAGCAGCACCCGCCCAACCTCCTCTGCAAACCCCCACCCCAGCTTCTCTCTGACAGGGAGAGGGAGGGGCTTCACCAGAGGCCAGCCTCCACTCCACATGACCCGAGTCCATGCCTAGCTTAACCCTTTGTCTGAAAGTGACAGCTCTTAGACGACAACCATGCGGCGGAAGGAGAAAAACCAACCCCTCGCTGAACACGTGAGAAGTCAGTTTCTTCATCTGAAAAAATGGAGATGATGATAATTTCGACTTCACAGAGTCATTTTGGGGGTTAAAATGATATATTGTATTCAGTGACTGGAATAGTGTATGGCCACATGGAAATGTTCAATAATGTTAGCCACTATCAGTGTCTGTATTGTATTCCTATGTGTATCAATACGATAGCACAATGGTAAAAGCACAGACTCCGGAAGCCTTCTGCCTAGACCCAAATCTCGGATGTAACCCTTCTATTTGGGTGGCCTTGGGCAAGCTGCTCAATGCCTGAAGCCTCAGTTTCCTCACCTACGAAATGGGGATGATATTTGTGCCTCCCTCCCTGTCAGGACTGCTGCGAAGATTAAATCAGGTGACACTGAGCTGCTCAGCACAGCACCTGGTACATAAGAAGAGATCAGTAAGCAGACGGTATCATTACTATTAATGAGCATTAGCACTGTTGCCCAAGGTCACACAGGCAGGACTGGAATAGGTGTTTCCCGACTCCCTGCTCCAACACTCGCTGCTGCCTCTCACCCAATTAAACTTCCTGGCTCTGCCCTCCGAGTCACTGTTCCTAAAAAAGAACTCCATTTTTACTGGGAAGTCACAAAATAAATTGTCGCCAAGTCCAGCGGTCAGATCCAAATTGCATCGAGAACATTTCTCTTCATTAGGCAAAGCCAAGGGTCTGGGCTACAGGGAGAGGAGGAAAGACTGACGTTCACCAACCAGACCCGGGCGCCAAGGGACCTGGCAGGAACCACACTTCTGCACCTGCCTCTAGTTGTGCAAGCATGGGCAAGGCACTCTGCCGGCCTGAGCCTCAGTTTCTTTCCTCTTCTGCAAAACCACAGTTGTGTGAGAATTAAATTAGGTAAAGCATCTGGCACATGTGGGGTCTTTAATAAATGGTGGGTATTATACTTCCCAGCTTTCTTTCTTGAATGAAGTTATTTGTGAGGTTTGGAGGTTTTGTTTTGTTTGTCTGTTTGGAGTTTTGTTTTGTTTTGCTCTTAGTGAAAAGGTAAAGGATTTTTGTGATTTCTGCCTATGGATGTGTTTCTGCTGTCACTGGGGTGGGAGAGGGGGACCCACAGCCCCTGGGGGACAGCTGGATCTCTTTCCATTTGAAGAGATGGACCAGGTCAAGCCTAGTGTATCTCTGGGACGAAGGGTACTGGCACCCTGGAGCCTGGGGCCCTGCTTTGGCCAGGAAGGAATCCTCTCCTTTGCTTCCCACTGGAGCTGTTGCTCTGTGTCACCCATACCTGCCCAGACTGAGCACAGAAACACACGTGCTCACACATTAACATAACCACCCACTACTCCCTGCCACCTCAGCCCTTTTATTCATGTTGTAAACAAAAGGTAATATATGTGCATGCCAAAACCCTGCAGTGGGACATAATCCCTCTTCTCTCATCTGTCTCTCTCTACTGTCCCCTTTTCTCCTCCCTCTCTTCTCTCCCCGCAGCCACCTAGCTTCCCTCCCTGGAGGCAACCACTATTGCCACTTCCCCATCAAGAGGTTGAGTTTATGAACCCTTGAAACTAGGTGGCCTTTTTTACTCCCTTCACCAATACAGAACAGCAGAGGTGTTGCTAAGTGACTTCTGAGGCTAGATAAAAATGCAGTGTAATTCCGTCTTGTTCTCTTGGGACATTCACTCTTGGAACCCAGTCACCATGCCCAAGCATCCAAGGGAGAGCCTGACACAGAGAGAAACCAAGGCCCACAGCCCACGATCCTGGCAGGGTTTCCTGCCAACAAGCACACCAACCTGCCAGCCAGGTGCATGAGTCATCTTAAAAGTGGATCCTGCTCTCCCCGCCACGCTTCAGGCTGCTGAGCTCTTCCAGTGACTTCTCCGTGCGACTCAGGCACAAAAATGCCGACTGTCTCAGCAGTCGCGTCCGACTGAGGTGGCCAGAGTAGTGAGAAACCGTGCAGCCAGGGCATCCGTGACCAGAGAGAGGAATCCCCGGAAGCCAGTCGGGAATTGACTCACAGTTATTAGACTCTCAGGGATGGGAAGGAGCTCCCGGGAAGACCTAGAGGCGGTGAGGTCCTTTGGAGTCAGTCCGAGCTGAGGAGAAAGAAGCAGAAGCGACAGAAAGGAAGACTAAGGATTCCGCCTTCTATCCCTACCGAGGAGGCAGTGGCCAAGAGACTGGGGGCTGTGTGTTTTGCTTCATCCACAATGTGCCTCGCGTTGCATGGAAGTTGTCTTGCTGCGGGCAGGCGCTCTAATAGCCTGGTCCGTTCCAGGACCCCCTTATCCTTTCAGGGGAGTCTTCAAGCAGCAGGCACCCTAATGGCTTTTAAATGCCTTACCCGTGCCCGCATGATACCCTTCAGCCTAGTCCTCAGTTGGAAGGAAGACAGAGGGATCCTCACCTGCTCTGGGCAGCAGTTACTGGGGCAAAGTGAACCGTGGAGCCTTCGGAACACACAGGGTGTGGCCCTGGCCAGAGTTCCTCCGTTGCTTCCACAGCAACTTGCCTGTTCACAGAGGGTCCCAAGGAATGAGGAGAGGAGGTGGGGAAAGAGATGCCCCTGGAGAGCCCCGTACGGGCCACCAAATGTTGTGGTCTGAACGCGGGTTGGAAAAGAATTTCCAGACACAAGGCAGAATGTAAAGAAGACAGAATTTATTAGAGGGAAGGGTCGCTGCCAGAACAGCGGGCCAACTTCCTAGCAGTCTGGGAGAGTCAAGCCCGAACATATAGTATTGATCAGCTTTTATAGCCAGAAAACAAAAGAATGGTCCGGGGTGAAAATTTTGTTTACTGATTGGCTGAGGCACATACACCTTCCTTCTATAGGGTACGAGTGGGACAGCCCAGATGCCTTTCCTTATTTGAGACAGGTCCCGTTGCCCAGGTGGGTGTTGCCCAGGTGGGCTCAGGAATTTCGTAACCATCTCAACATGGTGGAGAGGACGATTAAGAGTCCAGTAGGGGGTTTAACACTGCAACTTTCTCATTCTCTGTCCTTGAAGCGTAATTGTCCTTGGAGCACCACACTCATGTCATGCTGATGCCACTGTTTTCTGTAGTAAAGCTCTAAAATTCAAAAAAACAGTGGATCCTCCAGTCCCCAGCTGAGCTGCCCCAGCAAAGACAAGCCATGACTGCTGAACCCTGCCCTAGTTACAGATTCCTCAGCAAACTAACTGTTGTTGTTTTAAGCCACTAAGATTTGGGGCAGTGTGTTACACAGCAATAGACAACTGATACACTGCATTTTTGACAAGCCTCCCAAGTGGTTCTTTTTTTCTTTGTTAAGTCTTTACTGAATTTGTTACAATATTGCTTCTTTTTCATGTTTGGTTTTTTTGGCCGCGAGGCATGTGGGATCTTAGCTTTCCGACCAGGGATCAAACCCACACCCCCTGCATTGGAAGGCAAAGTCTCAATCACTATACTACCAGGGAAGTCCCTCCCAGGTGGTTCTTAATGATCAGAAGTTGAAACTTCGGGATAGATTACCCTCTGTCATCTCTGTGAACTTGGGAAGGACCTTAGTGAGCCATCCCTGTCCGCCACAGGGCATACTTCTGTTGATCTGCACCAAAGCCACCTTAGCAGGGAGACATCAAGAATTCCCTCCTCTACCATGGGGTTGATGAGAAAAACCTGGGCCTCTTTTGCACACACACGTTTGCACCAACATTTCCCAAGAATGCCTAGAGCTCTCCCCACTTTTGGGTAAGCAAAGCCAATTTTCCATCCATATTTTCAGATGTATTTGTTACCTAAGCAGTAAGCAGCCTTGAAAATTCTTAGGTAAATAATACAAGTCCAAGAACTCCCATGCCAGTGGCCACAGGATACAGGAAATGACAGATCTCATGGGGCTGCTCAGGCACAGTCATAGACTCAGCAAGGGAACCGGCTCTAAGGAGTGTGTGGCCACTGCCTCTCTCAGTAGAGCAGGAAACTAAAGACAGGGCAGGGCACCATGATAAAGCACGAGAACTTGAGTTTGAATCCTGGCTCTGTGACTTACTACCTGTGTGTCTTTGGGCAAGTTGCTTAACTTTTCCGAACTTCAGTGTTCCACTATGCAAAGTGAGAAAAATAATAGCTTCTTCACTGGGTTGCTATTAAGATAATGCATGAGAATCACCGAGCACAGGGAAGAATTTAGCATATACTCAGTAAATAGTAAGACTTACTGTGTTTTAACATGTGTCATTATGACGTGCTGCCCAGATAGAAAAGAGGCAGAGTGGAGAGGTGGAGGAGGCCCTCAGATGGAAGTCAGGAAACCTGGATTTTTGTATTGGTTTTGCTGCTCACTTGCTCAGATACCTGAAGCAAGGTGGTTAACCAAGCATTAGCTGTGAAATGAGGTAGAGGGACCAGGAGATGGTCTCCAAGCTTCTGTACATTCTAGCTTTCTCCTCTGAAACAATCTCAAAAACCATTAAGCCAAGAAAAGGAGGAATGGTTGGCTCAGAGAAGCCAAAAATGGTTGAACTGTCAAACCTCAGGGATGCAGTCAGATCCCAAGAACAACTGGAAGCTGCGTCTCACGTGTCTCTCTCCCTCTCACTTGCTCACTGTATTCACCTTCCTCCCCAAACTGTCTTCCTCATAGTGAGAGAGCATTCATATCAATGCCTCCTGTTCCTAGTTTGGACCTAAACCCACAGGAAAGAATGACTCACCACCCTCTTTCCCCAAGTCCAAATATCCCAGGGCAACCTAGGTCCACTGGCAAGGCCTTGATCTATCAGTCAACCGTGGCTTCGGGGTCCTGCTGGAACACGACAGCTTTCCTGGGAACTGCATGCTACCTACCTAGACAGTGTGCACATTTGAATTTGCAACTCCTGCAGTACACCCTGGAGAGGAGCTCTTATATCTCTGTCGTTACTCCCACTCTTATCCTCACACAGTCCTTATACCAACCTCACAATGGAAATCGAACTGACAGCTTTAAATCAGATATAATACAGGACACTTGGGCTCAGGGAATCCGGGTGCCATAGACAAAGACACACAGCCTGTCCACGGAAGAGGCAAATCTTCCTAAGGACCCAGGTGCTTGAATGTCCCCTTCCAGTGTTCTTTCCTAAAACACACTATGTACTGCCTGATTTTCCAGAATACTCATGAATGAAGACCCAGGAATGGAATAGTTGGTGAATCCACAGGTCCTTTACCCTGGTAGCTGTGGAGCCTCCCTTTTGAGGGCTGCTTTCTGGGTCTGATGTCTCCTTGCCTATAAAAAACAGACCCAGGGACTCTCAAGCCCAGAAAAGGAATAGCACAACTTCCTAGGACCCTTCCAATCTGCTAAGAATGGAAGAAAAGGAAGCAGAAGGAAACCCTAGAGATGCCCAGAGCAGCTCCAAGTTCTGACAGAAGAACAGGTTTAATCATTGCAGACACTACTCCATCGCCTCCCTGCAGACCTGTCCCTGAGCATCATGGGGAATCTGCTTCCTGGTCATCATGTAGCATCCCCAGGGGAGGCAGAGTTGGTTTCCCTGCCTTCCTTCTTAGTTTGCAGCAACTCTTCCAGTTCTTTTCTATTATTTATTTGGCTGCACCGGATCTTTAGTTGCGGCACGTATGATCTACATTGCGGCATGCGTGTGGGATCTAGTTCCCTGACCAGGGATCGAACCCAGGCCCCCTGCATTGGGAGCGTGGAGTCTTAATCACTGGACCAACAGGGAAGTCCCTCTTTCAGTTCTTTTAATACCGCATGGCGGTTAAGCTTGCTGGCTTGAGAGCTGATCCGCTTGACAATTGGGCCTTGGCAAGTAATCTTACTTGTGTGCCTCATTTTCATCATTTATATAATAGGATTGATAAAAAGAGTATTTACGTCACAAGTTTATTATGCGAATTAAATAAGATAGTATAAATAGTATAGTATAAAGTGCTGACTACCATGCCTGGCACAAGGAAAATGTAGTTATTACTATTGCTTACACAGTTGGGAGCATGGCTAGAAACTACAGAGGGGAGTTTTTTTTTTTTTTAAATCACATTGTTTTTCATATTACAAAAGCAATGCAACCACAAAGAAAAGGTAAATACAGAAGGTGGGACCTTCAACAGAATAACTGTATGGGTCAATGTGATGGATACAAAGGCAGGGCTATGTTATGCTCCATTTACAGAGAATTAGAGACGTGACAACCAAATGTAATGTATGGCCCTTAACTGGATCCTGATTCAAACAAATCTATTGTTAAAAAAAAAATTTTCTGAAGGACAATTGGGGAAATTTGCATATGGATTATGTACAGGCAGACCAAGGAGATATTGCTGGTTTGGTTCCATTGAAATAAAGCAAATATTGCAATAAAGTAAGTCACACTAATTTCTTGGTTTCCCGATGCATATAAAAGTTACATTTTTGGGCTGCCCTGGTGGCGCAGTGGTTGAGAGGCCACCTGCCGATGTAGGGGACACGGGTTCGTGCCCCAGTCCGGGAAGATCCCACATGCTGCGGAGCGGCTGGGCCAGTGAGCCATGGCCGCTGAGCCTGCGCGTCCAGAGCCTGTGCTCCGCAACGGGAGAGGCCACAATAGTGAAAGGCCCGCGTACCACGAAAAAAAAAAAAAAAAGTTACGTTTACACTATACTGTAGTCTATTAAGTGTGCAATAGCATTATGTCTAAAAAGCAATGTCATACATTAACTAAAAAATACTTTATTGCTAAAATATGCTAATCATTATCTGAGCCTTCAGCGAGTCACAGTAGTAACATCAAAGATCACAGATCATAGATCACCATAATAAATATAATAATAATGAAAAAGTTTGAAATACTGCAAGAATCACCATAATGTGACACAGAGACATGAATTGAGCAAAAGCTGTTGGGGAAATGGTGCCAATAGACTTGCTTGATGTAAGGTGGCCACAAACCTTCAATTTGTAAAATATGCAATATCTGTGAATCACAATAAAGTGAAGTGCAATGAAACAAGGTAAGCCTGTATTAGATAACATGAAAGAATTATTCCTAAGTTTGCCAAATGTGGTCACGGTATTGTGGTTAGGTAGGAAAATTTAAAAAAATTTTTTTAGAGATACACACTGAAATATTCAGGGATAAAATATCATGATGTCAGTATCTTTAAAAGATTTCATCCAAAAAAAAAAGATTAAGCAAATATGGCAAAATGTTAACTATCACTAAATCTACGTGACGGGTTTATGGGTGTTCATAATACTCGTCTATTTTTGTGTGAGTTGGGAAATTTTCATAATAAACAAAATATGCTTATTGTAAAAATTAAAACCTACATAAAATATACTGAAGAAAATAAAATAACTACCCAGACTCGCTACCTAGAAAAATATCACCAATAATGTTTTGATGTATCTCCATCCTGTTTTTGTCTGTGTTTAAAATCACCACAATCACAAAGCATATGAAATTCTGCAGTCTGCTTTTTTAAACTTAAAGTAAGCAGTAATTTCCTTGTCATTAAAATGTCTTTGCAAATATCTTTTTTTTTTTTTTTTTGGCCGTGCCATGAGGCATTCATTCAGGATCTTCGTTCCCCAATCAGGGATCGAACCTGTGCCCCTTGCATTGAGAGCTTGGAGTCTTAACCACTGGACCAACAGGGAAGTCCCTGCAAACATCATTTTTAATGGCTACAGAATGTTTCTCTGAGGGGATGAACCAGAAAACTTTTAAGTTCCTCCAGCACAGAGCTGCAATTATAATTAAAATAATGATGATGATGAAGATGAAGATAATAATGGTGGCTAATATTCATTGAGCACTTATTATGTGCCTGGAGCTTTAACACGCATATTCTGTTTTCATCTTTGCAAACCTGTGAAGTAGCTGCTAGTATTATCAACTCTATTTCACAGCAGAAGAAACTGACACAGAGAAGTGAAGTGACTCATTCAGGGTCACACAGCTAGGAAGGAGCAGAGCCCAAATGCATGCTCAGAGGTACAACTATAAGCTCAAAACTTTAATTTCATTCATTCACCAGACATTGATAGGGCACCTGCCCGGGGTCAGAGCTGGCTTATGGCCCACACTGTGATTACGGTCTACTGCAGGACTGCTAACAACTTAAATTCATCAAACTAGAGGTCACGAGAGCAGTGATTCCTGGGGCCTGAGTCTTCAATGCCTGCATTCCTTCTCTACAGCAGATGAATAAGCCAAATGTCAGACTTCCAGTAATAACTCTTCCTGGGATCCCCGGCAGCCAGAGAGAGGGTGGGGGTGGGGTATAATTTATTATTGATAATTAATGACACCAGAAACCTTTTAATATTTATATTATTCTTAGCCCTGACTGCCTGCACCGACACTAATAGTTTGTTGTTAATGAGACTGGGAGCATTTTAAAATCAAGTTAATTGACATTTTTACAGTGTTCAGCAGGCCCTAAACACAGAATTTCATCTAGGGAGCTGCATGTAAGCTACTGGAAGGGATGGGGCCCCATGTAGCCTGGTGCAAAGGGAGGTCACTGAGAAGCAGCCAGAGGAGGAAGGAGCCTCACATTTCCCCAGCTGAATCTGAGAATTCTGTCTTATGGCTCCTTCCTGGACCTCCACTTGGTTCCCAGCCTGGAGGGAGCCCTGGAGGTTCTCCCCACCCAACTCTGGGTGTTCCACCTAACTCTGCAACCTTGGGCGTGGGACTTGAACTGCTCGGTGCCTCAGTTTCCCCATCCATAAAATGGGAATAACAATAGCCCTTTCCTCACAGGGCTGTTATGAGAGTCCAGTGGGTTAATTTATGCAAAGGACTTGGAAACGCACCCAGTACTTTGCTGCTATTAGTATTGTTATTGTTCATAAAATGAATTTTATAAGATTTACATGGTGGGTCTTAACACTATTTGCCAAAGATTTGAGATTACCTCCCACAAGAAGATTTTTACACCCCCATCCTATCAAACTCAGTAATGACTATGTGACTTTGGCCACCCATGTGCAGATGGAATTGACACGTGTCACTTCCCAGCAGATTTAACAGCCGACACATTATTCACTATGTCTTTTCTTTTCCTCTGCCATAAGACCGGCACTGCTCCACATAGAGTTTCTTCCATCTGCCAGGTCCCAGTGTGAAGATGACATGGAGCAGAGCCACTGCCAACCCGCGATGGACATGCAATGTGAGAAGGAAACGAACTTTTTCAGTTGGAGGCTACTGAGCTTTGGGGGTCGTTTGTTACTGCAGCAAAACCTAGCTTATGGAAAACTGACACAGGACCTTGCCTTAATACACTCTGGGTCCAATGGGGAAGACATGATAAACAGAGAAGAGCTGTGTTGGTAGAGGGCAAAGGGGCCGTGGAAGTCCCAAACAGGGACACCTGATCTAGCCAGGAAGGACTGAAAACTTTCCTTCCAGTCTG
>NW_020174705.1:8549595-8570521 GCF_003031525.2 Neophocaena asiaeorientalis asiaeorientalis
ATAATACCTAACACGTATTGATCGCTTACTCTGCTCCAGCCAGTCTTTACGTGTTTTCTCAGCCTTCAAAACAGCCCTATGAAGTAGTTTTTACTGTTATCGTTTATTATGATGACTCCTATTTTTTAAATGGGGATATTAAAACTTTTAAAGTTTAAGTAACTTGCCCCAAGTCCCATATGGAGGACTTGGACCCATATGTAAGGGTTTCCACCCCATTACACTGTCTCCTTATAGGTCTTCCCCTTCCACCTGCCTGAATCATTGGGGGCACAGCGGGAATAGGCTCATTAAAATGAAGGTTTAATGATTTGCCACAGCAGGCAGAATTCTCAGATGTCCCCTGTGATCTCCACCCCTTGATGTTTCGCCCTGTATAATACCCTCTCTTGAGTGCCACCAGCGTTGGTGACTTGCTATTAACCGATTGAATATTGTGTCTACAACTGGGTATCTTAATGTTATCTAGAAAGCAGGAAAGGAAGGCTACAACAGTAACTGAAGAAGATGCAACGGTCACTCATATTAGCCAGGATGGGGACAGTTTGGTCACTTTTGTGGTTCGGACATAACAGCAGAGTGGTCTCAACCCATCACAGCCAAGGGTGACCGTGTCTGGTGCTGGTGATCTGTGAAATCATTTCTGTTCCATAGGAGAATACCAGGCCACCTCCCAGCTATCAGGAGCTCCTTTTCTCCTTCTCAGAAAGGTTCAAGGTGAAGAACAGAGGAAGATAAACCTGGAGAGGGAGGCAAAAGCCAGTTGCCTAAGGGCTTGTGCCTTAGAACCTGGCCTCTAGGAGGCTGTTAAAGAGACAAGGCCTAGCTGGTTGGAGGTCTCTCACTCCAACCTTGGGTGGGGCAACAGAAGGGATCTCTCCTTCCTCCCCTTCCCCCAACTGCTAGGACCTGGCATCACTTAGGACTCAATTGGGGAATTACAACCATGTTGTTGTCCGAAGTCAATGACAACCCACCTTAGGAATTTAAACCATGACCACCCAGCTGGGCTTTAGATCTCCCCCTCCCCCATACCTGTGACTAGTCATTGATTGATTCATTCATTCATTACTTTATCTAATATTCATGAAATGCCTACTGAGTGTCAAGCAATACACTTGGGCATTATTGACAGAACAGAAAACAAGACCAACTACTGTGTCGACCGAGCTGTTTTCAAAAAAATCACTTTTCCCCAAATCACATGCTTCCCTCTTCTAGCCTGCACTGCCCTCTCTCCATCCTATCCCTACCTGGAATATCACAGCTATCCCCTGAGGTTCATTTCAGAAGCCTCCTCCTCCATGAGGATGTCTAGATCCTTCCTGACCAATGGCCATCTCTCCCATAAACCCTTTCCTCAAAATCCTTTCATACTGAAAAGTGCTACAATGTAGAAGAAGGGTCTGATAGTCTTGATACTCATTGGGCTTCAAAGACAAATGGCCTGGGCTTCCCTGGTGGCGCAGTGGTTGAGAGTCCGCCTGCTGATGCAGGGGACACGGGTTCGTGCCCCGGTCCGGGAAGATCCCACATGCCGCAGAGCGGCTGGGCCCGTGAGCCATGGCCGCTGAGCCTGCGTGTCCGGGAGCCTGTGCTCCGCAACGGGAGTGGCCACAAAAGTAAGAGGCCTGCGTACCACAAAAAAAAAGACAAATGGCCTATTCCAAGGAGAAGAGAGAAAGGGTACAAACGGGTGATCAAGGGCTGGGGGACTTTACTCCCTCATGACTATGAAGAGACTTGACTATACTGGGAAGCCTCAGAAATTCAACTGGAAGTACCTGCCCACCAGGGAGCAGAGACCAAGTGAACTAGATTGAGGAACTGCCCACCTGAGGACTCCATGAGTTGGAACATAAGACTCAGAGTTGAAGAGAAGGACTTTGTACATTCTTCTGAGCTAATGACCATTTAGTCTTAAAGATTATTATTTTTGGCCACCCCTAGGGTTCAGAGTTGAGTTAATTACATTCAGGAATCATGGTGGTTGCAGGGTCAAGTTTCTGGTATCCACACAGGGGTATGGGCAAGCCAACCAGACAAGTTCAGGTCATGCCCCTGAAAGCTGAGACATTCACCTGAGGGTTGGGGCTCCCAACACACTTTTAACAATTTCCTTTTCTGCTTATTTAGCCCAGGTTGGCTTCTGTTAAGAACTCCAATGGGTACCTATGGTAACCTATGATGGAATAAAATTTATGTTTTGAGGCAGGACAAGAAAATTTAAGCATAACATACTCCATGCCCATATTGGGCCCTCCCTAACGTGCAGTGTGCATCTGAATTATACATTAACCAGACCTCTTCAAGGCAGGAATGCCTGCTCAGCTGTAAAGATCAACGTTACCCTTCTTCATATGCCAGCAACGTAACTCCTTAGAAGTTAACATTCCTTTCCCAATCCTGTAAGGGGTTGTGGTGACCAGTTGTTCGCTTCATACATGCTTATCTGGACTACGTATCTTTGGTGAACTTTATGTCAAATATCAGTGTGCCATTCTGATGTATGATCCTTTGTCTTGATAATAACTGTGTAAACGTATATAACGACTTCTAACAAGTGAAACAGTCTTCAGAATTTTCTGAAAGACTCTCTCCCAGGTTATAATCCTCAGGTTGGCTCGAATAAAATTCTCTATTTCTTCTTTAGATCGACTATTGATTAATTTTTTCGTCAACACCCACAATCCACCTACTCAGGGCTAGTCATTATTAACTCTATGGTGTTCAAATTTCCAAATCTTTTCCTGGTCATATATGAATTAATACTTTTTCAAAAAAGTGGAATCATATTTTATATAATGCTGTATAACCTACCATATTTGAACTCACCAGTTGTTTGACATGTTCAGCTTTTTCCTAGTAATCCTCTATTTTTAAATAAATTGACTGTTCCAACTAATCCTCGTTTCCAGCACTTAGAGTAGAACTATTTGACTGATAATGGATTATAAAGGAAAGAAAGCTCCTCCCTACCCCCCCAGTTCTTTAAGGCACACAAAATATCAATGGCTAACCACGAGGGTTTTGAGTATCTACTATGTGTCAGGCACTGTTCTAAATCCTTAACATGTATTATCTCATTTAATCCTCACCAAAATCCAAGGAGGGTGGTGAGAGGTGGGTCATTCTCCCCATCTTCCAGATGAGGAAGTTGAGACACAGGATAGATCCAATGCTTGCCCAAGGCCACACAGCCTGTGAGTACCAGCGCCAGGATTCAAACCTGGATATTGTGACAAAAAGTTCTTGGCACACTGCAGCAGGAAGAATCCGCATCTCTTGTGGACGCTCAGAAATATCCGCATAGGAACAGCTCTTAGGCAGCCTTGGCCCCTCCAACATTTGCTTCAAATACCTGGTAAGGTCTGACTGTATACTCCTCTAAATTTCTTACTACCCCTGCCATTCCCTTCCCTTCTCCTCTCCAGGACTAACTCAGTAACAGAGACAGCTGATACCAGGCATATGTGCCCTTATCTAAAACCTGTTGCAGGCACTGGTAATCAATCATTCTCTTTTTTCTGATGGGTCTTAACTGATCCTCATAATCTTTCTTAATACAGTATTCCAAGCACCCTCTATCAATCTATCAAAGTTGACATGTGAGCCTCTTTGCCATCTCTACTCTAGACTTTCCAGAATAGGAACTGTACGTTATTCAACACTTTAATAAAAATTTTAAAAATAATATCAACAACAATAACATTTTGTATGCTTTTAACATGCTTCAGGCACTGTACTCAGTGGTTTATGTGTATTCTCTCCTTTAATCCTTACAAGGGAGATATTTATAATACCCATTTCTCAGATGAGAAAAGTAAGGCAGAGAGCTTAAACAATGCATAAAAAATTATACTGCTACTAAATGGTGGAGGCAGGATTGCAAACTGTGGAGTTTGACGGACAACATACTGGTAACCACCATGCGACATGCCCCTGGCCCCCTTCCAATCTGTATCTCAAGGCTCCATGCAGTGCGGAGCATGTGGTAAGTACACAACCAGCATTTTGTAAATGAATGAATGCACACGTAATGAACTGACTCAAGGTCTGGCTCCAAGGTGGAAGGCAAGGTGAGATCAGCCTCTGAGGGGGCTGGGCTGTGGGAGACAGTTTCTGACTCAGACCCAGCTCCCAAACCGGGCAGGAAGAAATGCCTCCCTGCTTCTACGCCTGAGATTCAAACCTTCCAAGATTATAATTATCCTGCTCGCCCCGCCCACGGCCCTGCTTCTCCATGGAGCCACCGCTCACGGCCTGGGGGCTCCGGAGGAGAGGGGGCGGTTGGGGGTTGGCAGAAGGGGGGGGCCTCAGGGCTTCTCTTAGTCAGAGAGAGGGAGGGAGGAGCAGGAAGAGGCTGTAGCCCTGGAGTGGGGCAAGGAAGCCACGGAGTGAAGGACCCACAGGTCACCAGGGATCCCCTCGCACCCTCAGTTGATCCGGGAGGCGGGGCACAGGCAGCGCGGGGATTCAGTGGGCGTGGCCCTGAGAAGCAGTGGGGCCTCAGGCGTTCATTTCCTCTATCCCGGCCTCCGTTGCCCCATCCTGATAGTGCCAGAGGAGCTAGATCATCTCAGGTCCTCTGAGCCAAGTGTTCTTTAACTGGCACATTTCTTGTTGTAAAGGAAACAAGTTTGCATCACCCTCCATCCACCCCCACCCTCTCTCTCAGCTTGGATCCAGCTGGCACTTTGGTACAGACTTCCTCTGCCCCTCAACATCATTTTCACCACCCAGTGCTTATGTCAGTTACCTACGGCCATTAGTCAGTTTCAATCCCTCCCCCACCAGGCACTTACAAGGAGGCCATAAGGACCGGCACCAGAAGTTATTTGGGTGTGTGTTTTAATATCAATAAATCATTCATTATGCATTCTCACCTTCGTTTGTGGTCTTTATGGCCACCCTATGGAAGGCACCCTGCAAATGCTAGTGGGGAACCTCATGGGCTTTGCAATCAAACAGGCTGAGTTTGATGCCTGGTTCCCACGCTTACCACCTGTGTGGCTTTGGGTATCCCCAGGGTAAATCCCCACTTCCCAGAGCCTCAGTTTCCTCATACGTCCAATGGGGGTTGGACAGGTGCAGAGGTAACAGGCATATGTTACTCAATGTACAGTAAGTATTAAATGTTACTTCGATTATCACTTTCCCAAGTGCTAAGAGTTGTTTCCTACTCAAGACTAGGCAGGTACGCAAAGGGCCCCCGAGGAACAATATCTTGTGAACCCCAAGGTGCCCCCTTGAGCATCTGAGCACACAGCATGTTACAAAGAGGTGAATAAACACCTGCTCAAAGGGAGGGGAGCAGGTGACGTGGCTATGGCTTGAAGCCCTGTCCCACCTCATGCTTGAAATGTCTACCCCTCTGAGCCTCAACCTCCTCACCCATACCGTGGGGTACTAACAGAACCTAGCACAGAGGCCGTTCAGAGTTGAGATGGGAAGCATCTAGCACAGGGCCTGGTTTATAGTAAATAACTAATGTCAGCTGTAGCTATCATTAAAGGGGAGACATTAGCATCTGGACCACCCAATGGAGCAAACAATCAGGCCACATTCAGTGCTCACACCCTGTGTAAGTGGATTAAGAAAGAGAACAGGAAAGGAGAGAGGGGTCCTCTGGGAGCACTGGTCTAGCCCGAAGTGAACCTGGAGGGGTGGGCTGCCAAGAATCTGTAGCTTTTCTAGCATTTCCATCTGACCACAGCCAGCTGCTCTGCATCTCCTTTTAGGCTAAAACAAAGGGAAAGAGGAAGAAACCACAGCAAGAGAGATCCATGGTGGACACAAGGGAGAATTTCCTGACAACAGTGGAAGGCATGGAACTGCAGGGTGAGGGCAGTGAAGCACCGCTGTCATCCTCATTTCTGAAGCAAATCCGTCGTCCCTCTAACTCCTCTTGACCCACCAGCTTCAGTGGCAGCTGCGTGTCTGGATCCCATGCACCTGACACCATCCCTCCTAGGCTCCCGTGTCCCTCCATGTTTCTGTCTCAGGTATTTTTGCAGAACTACAGACGTTCACCCTCTTGTGTCTCCATGCACAGAGCAGCCTGGAATTGCAGAGGAGTTACACCCGGAGGCAACCATCAACCAGCATGGATAAATGCCCAGGATCCCGTGCTCTGGAGGGACAATTCTGAAGTACATTCTAGTGGCTCCTCAAAGGGTCCCAAAGGCCCCAAGGACCAGGTGTCCACAGTTCAATAACACACCTTTTATTGGCTTCCTCCCTCTCAGGACACACCCCCTACTCTCTCCCTCCTGGGGTCCTCTCCCAAATAAAACACCAGCACCCATGTCCTTGTCTCAGGTTGAGCTTTCAGAGGAGCTTCAACCAGTACATAAATCTATAGTGACATCACCGCTGTACCTGCTCCAAGACACCCTTGCTGACCTCTCCCCCAGGCCACTTGATCCTAGGTCTCCTGCTCTGTCCAACATCTGTGGGGCATCTGCACAGTCAATCCCATCCCATCCCACTGTCACAGTGATTTTGTGAGCTTGCTCTGCATTAAGCTCCAAGATACTTCCAACTGAGACAGTCTCCCCATCATCAGAGGGGTCTAGTGGCTCAAGGCACCCCTTATTTTTTTGCAGCTGTGATCATCGTTGTCAGCAACACATGGGCTCCAGTGGCCTCTGCACTGACATTTTGCTTTTCTAGAAGGTAACAGTGCTGCGTAGAAAAAACAAAGTTGAGAATTAACTTGATTACCTGATTCTTAACTATTACCTGTGGATTCAATAAAGGAATAGTTACGTGAATAATGACATACTCAATAGACTACTCTGTAGCCATTTGTGATTTTAAATATTTCATTATAATAATAATTTTTACTGAGCACGTAGTATATACCACACACTGGGCTAAAAGCTGTTACATGCATTTTCTCATTTAATCCCCACAACAAGCCTATAATATAGGTACAGGTATTATTATCATTATTGTTGTTATTCCCATTTTAAAAATGAAGAAATTGAGTCTTTATAAAGATCGTCAACTAATGCTCATAATGTAATATTGAGGCAAAGGGTAAAATGGCTTATTCAATATATGTCAATTATGTTTAATTATATATATGAAAGGAAAAAAGACTAAAAGGTAACATATTAAAATGTTAGCCATTGTTGTCTCTGGATGATGGGATTATAGGTAACATTCCTTTCCTCTGAGTATAACCTGCTTGGTGATTATGGGCAATTCACACCTTCAGGTTGGGTTTCTGCTGCTCTCTCTTCTCCATGAGATGTAGGTTGGGTCTCCACGGCTCCATCTTCTCATCCATAAGAAACAGATGCCAGTCCCAAAACCCTGAGAGCCCTCCCAGATGAAACATCCCAGGACTCTCCAATTTCAGTGTCAAGAGAGGAAATTACCAGGAACTAAGGCCCAGCATACCAGAGAGGCTGCAGCAACTATGCTGGGTCAGATCACTGAAAGGACTCACAAGACTCCAGCAAAGCAAAAGTCATGAAAGACTTCGTTACAAGCAAAGGATGCAGAAAATAAGAGAAAGGAAACTGAGAGCAACTTTAGGAAGATCCATCATGCCCCTCTTGGTCACACAGAACTGGCCTGGTCTCGGGATCACGAACCACCTAACTGTATGTGGGAGATCTCAGCCTCAGGGATGCCAAAGCATAAGTTCCCATGAGACATTTGTTCGTTTTGCCTCCCTCTGGTCACAAAGACAAAACTGGGCTGAGTAACTGGCACAATAAACTGAAACCAGGTGCACACCAGTCATCTACATTTTTCCAACAAACTGTGCAGCAAGTTCGTACACAGCACTTCCAGGCGGTTGTGGACTTCGGACAGCACACTATAAAAATCACTGATTAATACATCCCATCCCTTCTTGGCCAAGTCCATGGTTCCAGTGTCTCTGGAGATAAGCACAGAGTTACACAGACCAGCTGCAAGTTGGCCCTATCCTTACAAAGGCTGACAGTGAAGATCAACCTTCCGGCCCCCTGAAGTCACACCCAGCCATGCTCCAGATGAGAACAGGACCAGTTGTGTAAGAAATCTCCTGTTCATGGAGGAAGCACTTGGATATGTCCTCCTGAAGCCTGAGTCCAGACTGGAGAGTCTCTTTCAGTCACCACTGACCCTGATCCTGGCAAAGTGGGAGTGACGGAGGTGAGGATGGAGACTGTATTTTCCTGCCTCCTTACCACTCCCCATAAAAGCCCTCTGTCAACATCCCATAGTCTGACAGATAGAGAAAGCTTGGGTTGGAGGGGGAACCAACCAACCTGCATTCCATTTTCATTCAATAAATATTTATTAACTATGCCCCCTGTGTCAAGAGCTGTGCCAGATGCTATAGAGTCCATGGGACTAGGCAGAGCCCATCCATATTTACATGGGATTTACAGTCTAGTAGGGGAGACAGGTAACAATATTCAAACAAATATACAACTTCAAATCCAGGCTGTTGTGACAGATAATAAAGGGGGTTAGAACCTGCAGGAGATGAGGCCAAGAGGGAGTGACACTCTCTAAGGGACTGATGTTTAAGCTGAAACCTGAAGGACTGACACAGACGAAGAGTGAGGGGAAGGGCATTCCAGTCGGAGGGAACAGCATCTGCAAAGACCCTGAGGCGGGAATGCTTGGTAAGTTAAAGGAAGGTGATGGAAGGCTGGCATGACTGGAAGGCAGTGGGAAGCGAGGAGAGAGATGGGAGATGAGGAAGGAATGATGAAAATGCTGGACCCTGCAGTCACAGTGAGGAGTTTGGATCTTATTCCAGGTGTGATGACATCATGAGTTGGGTTCTCCAAAAGCAGAGCTTGAGACAAGGGTTTAGTGCAGGTGGTTTATATGGGAGATGATTTCAAGAAGTAGGAATGAGGTTGTGGAAAGATTTGGAAGGGAAAGCCATATACATGTTCACCATCAAGATGACTGCTGGGGTTCCATGATGCTGCCAGGACTTCTGAGAGGCAAGCAGGGAGCCTCCCAGAAATTTCCTCCTAAAGGAGGGAGGGTAGCATATTTATCCACCAGCTCCCTTCCCCGTTGGTTGATGGTTGTTCCCTTGGCTCTTTTCTCTGCACTTCTGCACTTTTGCATAGGTTGAGCAGGTTCTGGCAACATCTGAAAAGGCCCCAGGGAAGAAAGCAGAAGATGCTGGACACAGTCTTCAGGTGGACAGCTGTGAGCAAGTGAGTCTCAGCTCAGAGGAGGACCATGGGGATAAGATGCAGGCACGGGGGACCTTTGCCGCCAATAGGGAGTCTCAGAAAGTCTTTAAGCAGGAGAAACCCATCTGATATGCAAGTGAGATGGTGCCTGCCTAGCTGTGCACACAAAGGAACAAGAAGAATCTGACATGTATTAAGCACCTACTGCATGCACCAGTACTGGGAGCTTTATACCCATTATCTTTAACTCTTCACAATAGGAATGATAATTCCCATCTTATGGATGTAGAAACTGAGGCTCAAGTGAGCAAAATAATTTGCAGGAGGTCTCACAGACAGGGAGCAATGGAGCTGGGAGCCCTTAGCAGCCCCCACTGCTCTTGTCTGAGGCTGCATGGGGGCCCTGCCACTGTGCTCTTGTCTGGGAGGCTTCACTCCCATAGGTTCTCTCCAGCACTATGGAGCCAGCTCTCAAGAGCCCCCAGGCCCTGCATTTTGACTTTCTGCCCCTGCAGGTGCTTGCCTCCCCCACATGCAGAACTGTGCCGCCACAAAGACTAATTATAAATGCCGGGTATTTATAGTGAGTTTCTCCACCCAGTGCTTCCAGCACCTCAAAGGAACTATTTACAGAATCCTCCCAGCACCTCGGAGAGAAAGGCAGAGCCTAGGAGGAGAAACTGAGGTGAAGAGAGTGGGCTGATGTCTCCCAGAGTAAGGACCCTCAGCCAAGGAGGACTTGCAGGGTGTCCTCTGAGGAAGCTCTGGGATTTGACCAGACAGCTGTCAGGGAGAGAGAGAGAATGAGAGAGACAGAGAGAGAGACGGAAAGAGAGAGAAGGGGAGGGAGAGGGAGGGGAAACTCATGACTGCACACTTGCCTGTGGCCACGGACTGGGCCATTTCCAAGCATCAGCCCATTTCCTCTGAGCCTTGATATTCTCATCTGTAAAATGGGGCTATGATTGTACTGTCTCCCGGGCTTGTGAGATTTAAATAAGCTTAAACAGGTAAAGAACAGAACTTGGCAAGGAGTAAACCTCACTAAGTGTTAGCTGTTTATTGTTACCATTATTATCATCCTCATGACTAACCCAGTAAAGCAGGTAAATGATATGCACTGGGTGTGAACTTCAGAAAGTTAATAATAACAATAATTAAGATTTCCAAGTGTTTCCTCTGTAATGTATGGTTGTGCCATGAGGCTATTTGGGAACCAAATTAATAAAGGCAAAGGTAGGTGGTTTCTTGATGCCTCCACTCAGACAAGAGGAAAAAGAAAAGAAAAAAAAGGAGATGGGCAGGGGACACACAGAAACTTGTTTCTGGTCCGATGCTTATGGTCAAAGAACAGTGACCCACAAAGCACGCGACAGATGAGTTGGGAGAATTTCCTGAGACAGGAAATTAGGACAAGATCTTTGGGGGCTGCTGCACACCCAAACCTCCTGCCTTGTAACAGGGGCCAAGCCAAGAGCTAACTGTGGGTCATCCAAGGGGTCAGCTGTCCGCTAGGTTCCAGTGCCTAATCGACAGGACTCTAGAGGTTACACAAAAATGTGCAAAATGGGGCAATTACCTCCCACTCTGCCAAGACACAATGAGGATTAAATGAAAAAATGTGTACACGTTTCCTGGTACATGGTGGGTTTTCCAAAAATGGTCACCACTATTAGAGTCCTGAGTTTTCATTATGATTTGTCTCTTAGCCAGTCTTTAGCATTTTTATATACTCCAACATAATTCAAACTCTAAAGAAGGATATAGGCAGGAAAAAATAAAAGGATCCTCCTTCCTTCCCACTCTCCACCCAAAATGACACTGATATTGTTGCTACTGTTTTTGTTTTCTTAGTAGAGGCAGAAATCCTCAATCCATAAAGTCAAGAGTGTGAGTCCTCTCCTGGGATGGGCAGTGACCCTGGGCAAGTCACTTTCCCTCTCTGGGAAATGGCCTCTTCTGCACACAGAGGAAGCTGGGCTAGTCCAGGTGTTCCCAAACTGGACTAGCAGAATCTCAGTCCCTGGGAAATTTGAAAAATCCCAATGCCCAGGCCACACCCCAGGCCATGAATCAGGTGGATCCCAGGCATCAGTGTGTTTTAAAACTCTCTAGGTTGTTTCAGTGAGCAGCTACGGTTACAGGGGACTAACCCAGGACCTCTAACTTCAGTGTGCGCACACACTGCCCTAGGTCTGGGCGAAAATGTAGATTCTGGTTCAGCAGGTCTGGAGCAGGGCCTGAGGTTCTGAATTTCTAACAAGCTACCAGATGATATCTAGCTGCTGATCCAGGGATCCTGTTTGGAGCAGGGAGGGACCTGACCACTGGTTGAAAAAATCTGTTAGCCTTGGAATACTCTCTTCAAAGAAAATTTTGCATGGTTGCATATTTAACAAAACTGGTCTGGTTGGGACTTCCCTGGTGGTCCAGTGGTAAAGACTCTGTGCTTCCACTGCAGGGGGCATGGGTTCAATCCCTGGTCGGGGGGAACTAAGATCCCACATGCCGTGCGGTGCAGCCAAAAAAAAAATGGTCTGGTTGAAGTAAGGGATCAGAAACAAGGATCTCACACTCAGACTGACCCCCAACCCTCTGTTAGGCAGAATCATGCCCCTCCCCAAAGATATCATATCCTAATCCCCAGAACTTGTGAGTGTATTCTGTTACATTGCAGTGGGAAATTGAGGTTTCAGGTGAAATTAAATGTTGTTAACTAACTTTAAAATAGGGAGTGTAGTGTGGATTATCGAGGTGGGTCCAATTAATCAGGAGTCCTTAAAAGTGGAAAAGGGAGGCAGAAGAGGTCAGAGTGATGATGTGTGTGAAGAACTCAACCTGCCGCTGCTGGCACTGACGACAGAGGCAAGAGCCATGAGCCGACGAAGGCAGGCAGCCTCTAGAAGCTGAAAAGGATGAGGAAACAGATTCTCCCCTGGAGGTTTCAAGAATACCACCTTGATTTTAGCCGAGTGAGACCTGCACCAGACTTCTGACCTCCAGGACTGTAAGGTAAATTTGTGATTTTTGTAAGCCACTCAGTTTGAGTTAAGTTGTTACAACAGCCATAGGAAATTAATAAACCCCCTGATGCATCTTCTGTAAAGATCTAGATCACTGAGAAACAGCTGGGCTAGGTGACCTTCATCACCTGGATCCATGGGGCTGAGATGTTCTAAGGCCCCCACACAGCTACCTCCTAGGCAGTGAGTATTCCAGGGCTTGCTGACACATCCTGGTCTGGTGGTATCAACTTTCCTGGAATTCCAGAGCCCCTACTGCCCCCCTTTCCGGCAGGAGGGGAACCCCTGGTAGCCTCCTCAGCAATGAAGAAGTTATTTTCAGCTGAGCAGATGAATATTTCAGCAAGGATGTCTCCTGGCTCCCCAGGGGTCGACCTCTGTTCCTCTCCTTGTCATGTACCTGGTCAGATTTAGCCTAACACCTGCCCACTCCCCACTGCCATGGTACCCAGAGCATCTCCAGTCCAAACAACCAGCCCAGGGCAGGACAGGCGCTGGGGAGGAGACCCCAACTCTGCCCCAGTCTGGTCTCCCCTACCCCAGAGGCAGGGTATTGCACTGTTCTGTAGGAGAACAGATGGGTGGAGGTCTTGGGGGTGGGGGAGAAGGGTCCTGGAACCGATGAAGTCTCAACAAAAGGCCAAAACCGTGCTTCTCAGCCCTGCTACACACTAGATTCATCCAGGAAATGTTTAAACTCCTGATGCTCAGACTGCTGCACCCCAAACCAATTAAAACAGAATTTCTGGGTGGCCATTTTTTTTTTTTTTTTAATCTCAATGTGCATTCAGGAGTGAGACCACTAGATCATGGTTCTCAGAGTGTGGGTCACAGATCGACAGCATCAGCATCACCTGGGAGCTTGTTAGAACTGCAGACTCTCAGGCCCCACCCCAGACCTGTCGAATCAGACCTTGCATTTTAACAAGGTCCCCATGAGAGTCCTTGGCACATTAAATTTGAGAAACACAACAGCGGAGCATTACAGGCAAGACTGCTGGCTCTGGGGCAGACTGCCTGAGTCTGTGCAATATCTCCACGGTCTCACAGTCATGAGGCTTTGGGCAAGTAACAACCTCTGAGTTCCTCCTTTTGACTTTCTCCCACAGCCCACAGGGGAGGTCAAGTCAGGAAACCTCAGGGGCCCAAAATTGTCCAGGGAGACTGGTAGGAAAATCCAGGAGAACCCACAGCCTGTCTTGGAGAAAGAGATTCGGGTGGATCCTAAAGCTGAAACGTTTAAGAGGACCTCCTGAAGAAAGTGAATACGAAATTCTAAATGTAAAATCGGGTGCATTCGGAAATGGATCCCATTTAAAGCGTTCTGCCCTCTAAGTGAGTACCCTCATCCCATCCTACGTCCTGACTTCCAGTTTCAAAAAAGTAGTCTCGGTGTGTATATAAATGGATTTACAACCTTGGCCTCAAGAAAAAAATTAACCCATCCGTAGTAGCTGAAAAATAATAGAGGCTTCAGGATATTCAAGAGAAGGATTACAGAGAGTCAGCACTTAACTGAAGCTCCTCCATTGATGTCATCAGAGAGCTAGAAGAACGTTGGAAAAGCCAGGGCTTCAGAGGGAGAACCAGGCAGCTCTCCGAAGAATCTTAAAAACAGGAACAAGGATTTCTCAGTTTGCAGGGCTCTCTGGAAGCGGGCCCTTTCAGATGAAGGCAGTCAGGCTATACTTAGAAAGAGACGCATGGCGAAGAGCAGTTCTGTTACTATAAATTCATTTCCAAAAGCCAAACATATGCGTGTGCACACACATAAATACCATATATGTGGAGGAGATAAATGGGCATATGACATTCAGCCCTTCCTAAATTGGGAGATATATAAAATTACTTTTTTTTTTTTTTGCTAGTGTGGCAATAAGGAAGGAACACATCTAATTCCAATTAGATCGATCTGTTAGAGAGTAATCTGTATTCCTGAGTGTAGTTCATTCATTCATTCACTCGTTCAGTCTGCAAATAGCTGAGAGCTTCCATGTGCCAGTGATACGATTCCAGTCTTCATAGGCCTGCAGTCCAGTGCCCACATCTCAGAGTGTGGTCCTAGACTAGCAGCACTGGCTTCTGTGGGAGCTTGCTAAAATGCAGATTCTCAGGGCCCATTCTACACCTACTAAATCAGAATCTGTATTTTAGCAAGATCTCTCAGGGACCCATATGCACATTAAGGCTTGAGAAGCACGGATCTAGTATAACCTAATTTCTAAATTTGCTCAGCCACAGAAGAAAGTTGCCTGCATTACAGATTTCACACATGACCCACAGATAGGGTGTCATTAAATGGAAAGATTAATAAAGCTGGCTCTGTCCAACCCAATCACTACCCCCAGCAGTGCAGATTATGAATCTAAGACATTGCTGATTTACATCATTGCAGAAGACCATGGAAATCAGCAACAGCAATAAGGGAAACTGGGGAGGTATTACACAACCCAGTAATGGGTTTCATGATTCATCAGTGCCCATGAGTCTGGGGACGCTCTCAGGAAGGAGGAGATGGGTTCAAGTTGCAGGGTAAGAGGGTTTGGAGGGAGTTTCTTGGTACAGAAACTGGAAAGTGTCAGATTCCAACTCTGACACTCAAGCCCACTAATGGATGGATTGGCTCCAAGATCGGCAGGGTAACAGATGGAAGTGGAAGGAAAAAATATCATTTTCCCCAAACTTGCTGAGTCCGATGAAGATGTTGGAAGATTTGGACGCAGCCAGCATGATTAATCTTACCAACTTTACCTTGAGTTTCATTTTTGGTGGGGGAATGGCATCAGCTTAAAAGTTAATTACAAGCAAGAAACAAATCATGCAGCTGATGTGCACATTACAAACAAATTAAGTTCTTAAAATAGGCAACACACCACTTGGAACAATGGTTTATGAGTCCAAGGGTGTATGAAAGTAATTGTTGAAGGTGAGCAAACTAGTAGCTAAGATATGTGAATTAAATGAGGGCAAACTGCAGATATTAACCAAAAAGGAGAAACATGGTCAACCTCTCATTTTGTAAACAACAAGCCAAGAGGAATGATCCAGGATTCAACCCCCTGTGGAGAGAGGAGGGAGGCTCCTGATAGAAACAGGGCTCCCCAAATATGTAGAAGCAGCCGGAGTGCTGGGAATCAGGGCAAGAGGAGGGGCTGCCAGCAGGGAAAGCTCAGCTCAAAGCTGGCAGGCAGCATCCCACCACAAAAGGGTAAATTCAGAGGTGTGTGGGAGAGGAAGTTTCAGTTGTAGAAAGATAGAAATTAAGTCCAAAGTCTTCATCATGAAATGAGAAAACCAAGCACAGGGAGGGAAGGTAATTGCCCCAAATCACACAGCAGGTGTTACAGCCAAGACTTGAACCCTAGTCCCCTCCAGGTTATACTTCCCTCTCATTCAGCAGGGATAACAAATTCATGTGCCTACAGAGTCAGGCAGGCAGTGAAAATGCAAGATGCTGGCCTGATGTGGGGGATTCTAGGCCAGCACTGTCCAATACAAATCCAATGGGAGCCAGATTTATAAATTAAAATTTTCAGGAGGACGTCTCAATTTGGACTCGTCACATTGCAAGTGCTCAATCACCACATGTGGCTAGTGGCTACCTCAATGGATAGCACAGCTATAGGGAGTGGCGGGGAATGTTTAAAAACTGGAGATGGGATGATCCATCTACAGGAGACAGCTGCCACAATCCCAACTAAGAGGGTTAAGACCACAGCATCGTGCTACCCAGAACACATCGGAGAATTAGAATGTGGGCCACCAATTTTACAACCTCTGTCTTACACTGAGCTACCCCAGAGAAAGAGCAGCTTCATTAAATAATCGTCTTAAGCATCCTTAGGAACCTAGTTATTGTCAACCACCTCCAGTGACAAGTCCAAGTCCCAGCTCTGTCACTCCTCCATTATTTGAAACTTGGTGAGTTCTCTGAGCCTCAGTTGTCTCATCCAAAATGAAGCATCTCTTTCATGGGCATGTTTTAAGGGCCCAATGAGAAAATTAAATGGAAAAGCAAGTCGTACATGTCAACATAACACACAAACATAACGATCGCTACTGGAACATTCTCAGAGAATAGGGCATGGCATAATGATGGCATTTGAACCTCACCTGCCGCTGTCACTGGAATCCCAGGCCCTGCCCATCCACATCCTGTCCCTGAAGCTTGGAAGAGCCTTCTTCACTAAGAGTTTTCTGCCTTTCTGGTCACCTCGTACCCAGTACAATCCACACCCGCCTGAAACCCTGGACACTAATTCACTTATTCATTCAGCAAACACCATGGAGCATCCATTTTGCTTCAGGTTCTGGGAACTGAGACTAGAGAGTGTAGTAGACACCATTGGTGCTCCACCCACCACTTCTACTAGTTCTCTGTGCTCATTCCCCAGCTTCTACGTGCCCAGTTCACTCCCACTACCTTCTTGGAAGGACTGTCTTTGAGCTGCAGGATCCCCGTCACTCATATCTCAGAGCTGTAGAAGTGCCTGTGAGCTGACATCCCCAATGACTCACGGGGGCAGGAATGTATAAGCCCAGCCCGCCTTGACTTGAGGTGGGTCAGACTCTAAGAAACCATTTACCCTCCAGAGCTCCCTGCAGGATGAGGCTATGGCTAGACTCGGTCTGAAATCTCATCTTCGACCACTTTCCTTTCCCTATCCTGCTTCCCCATCCCCTTGCTGTCAGTTTTCTCCTCGGAGTACTTTCCTAATAAATCACGTGCAATGCATCTGCATCCCAGGGTCCGATTCTGGGAGAACTTGATCAAGGACACAAATATTCTTCTTACACAGTCCCTGCCCTCAAGGAGCTCTCCAGCTAACTGGAGAGGCTGACATCCACAAACCTGAAAACGCTTGATTTGCCAGGATTCCTTTTGGAGAAAGTGCTATATTTGTTTGGAAGGATGTCTTAATAAATTCACTGGGGGCAAAATTGATTACCTACGGGCATGAGTGCTGCTGGTGCCAAGACCTGAAGAGAAGAGGATGAAATTGCCCTGCATGAGACTATGAGAGGGATGTGTTTGTTCCCCAGAGCAGAAAATGAAGGAGCATGCCAGGCATGGAGGGGAGGCCAGGAGCAGTGTGATGTGTTATATGATGCCTCTCAACTTCAGCATGTTAGCAAACCAGCATGCAGGCACAGGGGCTGGGAATGGAAGAGCCCACGAGGAACTAAGCCTTTGAGAAATCATGGGGAGGGCTTTGGACCATCTGAGGCCATGGAATCAGGGACATTTGCGGCAAGTTTGAAAGCTGTCACCACTGCCCACCAGGAAGATGGCAGTAGCCTCCTAAGTGGTCTCCTGCTTCTATGTCTGCCCCCTCCTACACTGTCAATTCCCCACCAGCAGCCAGAATGAACTCTTAAACTGCAATTAGGTCTTGACATCTAAATTTATAAAGTCCCTGAGTCCAGGTCATGTCATGCCTCTGTTAAAACGCTCTGATGGCTTCCCATTGCATTTAGAAAAAAAATCCAGAGTTCTTATACTGGCCTTCATGACCCTGTAAGATCCTTCTTTCTGTTCCTTGAACAGATCCGTCTTGCCACCACCCCAGAGCCCTTGCACTGGCTATTTGCTCTGCCTAGACCACTCTCTCAACCCCCAGATCTTCCTAGGGCTAGGTGCTTCTCATCATTCAGTTCTCAGCTCAACTATCACCTCCCTACTCAAGTCTTTCCTTACCATTCTGTGTATTTTAGCACCTCCCCCTCAATCTATACCACGCAATTCTGTATCAGTTTCTTCAGAACATTTGCCGTCCTCTGAACTTGCACTATTGGTTCATGTGATCACTTGTATATTATCTCTCTGTCCCCAGAATATAAGCCTCATGAAGGCAGGGACTTTATCTTATTTACCAATGTGTCTACAGAATCCAGCACATAGTTGATGCTCAATAAATACTTGTTGAGTGACAAAATGAGCTTCTAAGGGACAAGGGAGCCCTGACTGGCATTTGGATGGCATAAACAAGTGATACTGACATAACAGTGCATAAAGGAAGGATGTCCCAAGTTCTGTGAGAGCAGAGAGGAGTCAGAGAAGGTTCTCCAGAAGAGAGGCTATTTGAGCTGAGCCTTGATATGCTGGCCTTTGCTTTGTTCAGAATGCTCTGATTTTTCCTCAAAAGCACAAAGCTCCTTCTGATTCAAGCCTCTCATAGATGCTGTTCCCTGTTTCTGGGAAGCTCTTCTCCATTCTTTACCTGGCGAATTTCTGTCCATGTTCCAGGCTTCAGCTTATATGCCTCTTGCTCAGCCAAGCATTCAATCCTTGACCCACTCCCATCCAAATCAGTTCTCCCTCCAAGTATCCTATCTTCATCATTCTTAGCACTTACTCTGGATATTCTCTGTTTCATGTCTGGCTCTCCCCATTAGATTATCAGCTCATGAGGGCAGGACTATGTCTTCTTCACTGTTGTATCCTCAGCACCTAGGTTTCTGTGTAGCATAGCACATAGTAGATGTTCAATAAATCTTTGTTAGTGAATAAGTCAGTGGGAGCCCACATGGAAGAGAGAGGAGAAGGACATTCCCAGCGCAGCTAGGAGCATATGCAAAGTCAGTAAGCCTTGGTGCATTTGGGAAGTCATACATCATTCAGTGTGCCAAAAGAATAATGTGTACATGGAGAAAAGGCATAGGACAGGGTAAAAGAAGCAGGGAGATGTGAGACCTGGATGGGATTTTCCATCACCACTGTTTTCCCTGCCAGTTAGACAGGTCCCTACACTTACTGTCCCATCTGCATCTTTGAGTGATGAAGGAAAAGAGTGGGTTTGTTTTCCAAGGTCTCTTGAGATAAGGGAAAAATCTTGTGAGAAATCTTCCATGTGCCAAGAAGGACAAAGATACAGAATGAGGGAACAGCTAGCTACTCTAATGAATCGCAGGTCTCCATGGGTCTGTGCCAGCAAGATCAGGCAACACACTTGCCTCAGAAGTAGAGATCCAAACAAAACCCAAACGAGTTTAGGTCAACTCGAGTCACTTTGAATCATCTAGTTTTCTCCCGTGATGATAACTTTCTGAAATAGTCTATGTTGGGGAAAGATGATTGGATGGAATATGTTCGAAGTGAGGAGATTCTCGGGCAGGGAGATTTATGTATTTATTATTTATGTATTTATTATAACTCCAGTGGGAGAAGATTTGGGTCCTAAGACGCCTACTGTAGTGGTCATCAGCACTGTTCTGCCAGATGTTTTCAGTTTCCGCCTCCCTAGCTCATGGTGGGGTAACACTTCCTGAACCCTTTATGGTTGAGTGGGGCACGGTGACTAGCTCCACACAAGGAGTTGTGAGATGAGTGATATGTGTCACCTCTGAACTGGGGCATTTAAATGACAATGTAAGACCTTCCTCAGCTCTCTTTACCTTGGTCTTTCCCCAGGATACACCATTATTTCTGTTTAACTTCCCTCTTCTCTCTCCTCCCCTCCCCTCAATCTAGGGAGAAGACTCACTCATCTTAAACTCCAGTTATTGCAACCATTTGGAAATTCTTCTGAATCCTGTTAATTATCCTAGAAGCTGAGATGTTTGAACACTAAAGTCAAGCACTTGTAGACTTTCTTCTTTACACTGTCCCATATATATTTTTCTCCCTCCCCCTAGGAAATAGCCCAGCCATCTGTTTAGACTGGGGTAAGGGTCATGGAGAGAGAATGGAATGAAGAGAAAGTACATCAATTAAGATTTCAAAAATACTGTTGATCAATTTTCAAATTCACTGACTCTTTCCTCTGTCATCATTACTCTGTTAACCTCTTGCTGTGAACCCTTTGCTTGGTTGTTTTATTTTGGATATTGTTTGTTCTAGAGCTAGAATCTCCATTTGTTTCTTTCTTATTCTTTCTGTTTTTGGCTGAGATTTCTTAACGTTTCATTTATCATGAGCAGATCTTCCTTTACATCGTGGAGCATAGTTACAACAGTTACTTTAAAAATCCTTGTCTGCTAATTCCAACGCCTGGGTCATCTTGGGCTCAACCTCCAGAAGACTGTCTTTTCTTTTGAGAATGGGTCACATTTTCCTATTTGTTTGCATTTCAAGTAATTTTTGGATTGTATCCTAAATATTTTGAATGTTATGTTGTGGAGACTCTGGATTCTGTTCTATTTCCCCCCTAAAGAGTTGATTTTTAAAAATTTGGTTTTAGGAGGCAATTAACTTGGTTGGAACCAAATTGCAAACGCTACCAGTTGGGAAGCAGCCCAGTTCTCAGTTCCTCTCTTTTAGCCTCATCTGGGCTCCTTAGGGTTTGCTCTGTGCAAAGATGCTTCAAAAGTCAGCCAGATTTGGGAGGAATTTATCTACAGATCTGAGGCTCCCCATTTCTGACTCTTTTCCTGTGAGAGCAATTGTCCATAACTCTTCCTCTGGGTCTTCGGGTACAGGTTTTCTATTGGGGTTTCAGCCACTACCATCCACCCTGCAGGTAGTTGGGTTTTTAATATTTTATCCAGTGTTTATATTTGTTATCTGTGGCAAGATCAGTTCAACTGGCACTTACTTGGCTATTACCAGAGCAAAATTCTATATTTCACTTAAGAAAGGATTTTAAGCTCTAAAAGATAATAATAAATCAAAAGTACATTATCTCATAATAAAGGACAAGCCTTTATATATATATATACACACACACACACACACACAGATGTGTGTATATATATACACCTATATATATATACAGATGTGTGTGTGTGTATATATATATA
>NW_020174705.1:8570819-8615085 GCF_003031525.2 Neophocaena asiaeorientalis asiaeorientalis
TATACATTATTTTTCATTTAATCACATTCTGTGAAACTTCAACCGGGATATACAAGAATCAAGAAACCAGTATGGAAATGACTGAATTTGCAACCATTTCCCACCTCACCTCAGGCCTTGCTCCTCTTTAGAAAAAAAGGACAAAATTAATATATGTAGAGTACCTTCTACATTTCAATCTCTTTGCTAGATGATTTGCCAGTTTAAATTGCAGCTTTACCTTCATTTTACTGATGAGGAAACTGGGCTTCAAGAGAGTAAGTAGATTGGCAGAGTCTCAAAGTTACAAAGTGATGGAGCTGGAGTTTTCCCTCAGGTGATAGGGATGGTCCATAGAGGCACATGCTATCAACAAAGAAGACATCTGCTGGGCACACCCCCTGCACTTTAAAAATTCAGATGTATCTGTCTTTTCTAAACAGCACTACCCAAGCTCAGACAGAAATTACACAGCTAGAGGCAATCAGGCAGGTCAAGGGTGTTGGGGTTCCCTCAATGTCACATTTAATGGGGTTCCACATGATTCCAAGTTGTTGGTCCTGTGCAAGCCACAAACTCAAAGAGATTCCAGTCCCAATCTGGCTGCTCTCAAATTTCCCCAACATGCCCTTATAAATTACAAACACCAACCCCTCTCCTATTTTGCTGCTAGGGCTATAAATTGCCCTTTCTGGAGGACAACTTGGCCATACCCGACTAAAATTGTTCAGACCCTTTCACCAAGGAATTTCACTTCTAGGAATATAAGCTAAAGGAACGATCATAGAAGCACACTGAGAATTATATACAAAGATGAACACTGCAGCATCATTTGTAATAGTGAAAAATTGCCAAGAATTGAAATGTCCAAAAGTAGGGAATGGTTAAATAAAATATGATACAGCCACATCATAGAATATTAATATGCAACTGCCAGGAATCATGCTCCTGGAATATTTAAGGACATGGGAAAATGCTGATGTGTATAAATGTTGAACTAAATAATACAGAACACAGATCTCTATATATTATCCCATGTGTGTGTGTGTGTGTGTGTGTGTGTTTATATGCATGTACAGGTATGTATCTCTGTGTATATTTGAAAGGATATACAACAAAACAGTGGTTACCTCTCGAGGTTGACATTATACATAATTTTTAAAATCTCTTTTCTTCTTATACCATTTCCTGAAATGAGTTCGTATTGCTCTTAAAATCCAACAGAAATATTTAACTTATAATGCCACCAAGAGAAACCAGAGTTTCAAAGAGTGGAGAAAATGGTAATATAGACCCTTAAATACTGGAATTTCAAATACTTAGGGAGAATGAGGGTATTTCAAATCAAATAATTAACAGCCATGTATCAGTTAACCTCTGTCATATAACAACTTCAAAATCTTGGTGACATATGACAAAAGTCATTCATTTAACTCACATGTCTGAGTTGGCTGGGGTTGGCTGATCCAGGCTGAGCTCACTTGTGTATCTCTGGGCTGGCTGGGTCTGGATGACCGAGGCTGAGCTGGGATAGGGTAGCTGCAGTGACGCTGTTTTACTTGCTTCTCATCCTTTCCCGTGGGTGAGGGCCCATCCAAGTTCTTCTCATGGCAAAGAGAGAGGTGCAAGATGGCAAATCCCATCATGCAATTACTTTGCAAGCCTACTGGTGGCATCACACATGTCTAAAGTGAATCACATGACGAAACCCCAGATCAGGGAACAATTCTGCTTCTTCAATGGGAGGGGATACAAAGGCACATGTCAAAAAGTGTGAAGAATTGGGGCCATTAATTTCATTTCCAGTGGTCGACCCTAGTTAATAGATGCTTGCAATTGGTCTGAAATGGAGACTATGACTTAGCAGGTCATCCTTTGTGGTTAGCAACAGATTCCCACACCTCCATCAACTCTACCTCCACCTCTACCAATGCCTTCCAGACAATACTTTCTGTTCTGTGGATATCAAGTGTGCCATGTTTCTTGATGACTGGTCATGTGAGTTTGTTTGTTGTTTGATTTTGTTGGTTGGTTTTGGCTTTTTTATATCATTCAAACCATTAATTATCTTTGAAATGCCTATTAATTTGTTCCATTGCATGTTTTACTGTAGAATTCCTAATGAGAGAAAGGAAAATAACAGTGTTCTGAAAGGCAAGCGGTTTGCCCAAGAAACATATAAATCAAAGCCATGACATAGAGCCACATATGCTGGGCATTGTAAGACTCATGTTTTGCTGTCCAAATCGTAGCCACTAATGAAATTTAACTTTAATTAAAATTAAATAAAATGTCATTAAAATTAAAAACAATTCAAAATGCAAGTTTCTCAGCCATATGAGCCACATTTCAAGTGCTCACTGGCCACATGTGAGTGGCTACCATAACAGACGGTACAGACATAGAACAGTTCCATCACTGCAGAAAGCGCTGGTGGACAGTGCTGCTCCAGATGGCACCACTGACACGGACTGTGATGTGGATGGCGCCCCCTGAAGTTGTATGATCCAGCAATCCTGATCCAGTGACCTAGATAACTCATGCCCGCGAACTCAGTATAATTCTGTTCGTGCTAAGTTTTTTGGTCAACATTTTTAAAGGCACTGGCTTTTTTCATCCTTTCAATTTAACCAACATGTACTTGCTGTCCTTTTATCAGTTTCTGCAAACCTGGTTCATCGTGGATATTTTTGAGAGAGTAATGGGTTCCTTTGACGATCTAGTTCCTCCACTTGGTGCCCTCTGGCCCTGGACCATCTCATCTGCCAACACTCCCTGCCTCACATTCTTGGATCCAGCACGTTTGTAGTTGATGACACGTATGTTATGTTGTTCTGTGTCTCTGGACTTGGGAACTTTTGGACATTCTGTCCCTGCAGTTAGAATGCCTTTGTCCCACTCATCACCTAGTCTCCTGAGGCTGAAGCTCAGTCTGCCTTTTGTTTTTTTTTTTTGCGGTACGCGGGCCTCTCACTGTTGTGGCCTCTCCCGTTGCGGAGCACAGGCTCCGGACGCGCATGCTCAGCGGCCATGGCTCACGGGCCCAGCTGCACCGCGGCATGTGGGATCTTCCCGGACCGGGGCACGAACCCGCGTCCCCTGCATCGGCAGGCGGGCTCTCAACCACTGCGCCACCAGGGAAGCCCTTCAGCCTGCCTTTTGGAGGATGCTTTTCCTAACCACAGTGATTAAGATACTTCCCTCTACCCTCAGGCTTCCATCGTATCCTGAGTTTACCTTTATCCTTGCCCCCTGCTCCATTGTCTGGCTTCCCTTCCAGGCTGGGAGCTCCCTCAGGATGGGACGTTTTGTCCAATTCAAATAATTAAAGTGGCCCTGGAGGCAGACCCACCTGAGTATAAACTGCTGTTCCATTACTTGATGGCTGTGTAATCATAGACAAGATGCTTTAGCTTGTCTGTGTCTCATTTTCCTCATCTGCAAGATGAGGATAATAATAGGGATGTTTTGAGGATGAATTGTAATGACATGCATAGGAAACTTAGTAGTGCTTGGCACACTTTAAGGGCCTACTAAGTACTAGCTATTCCTCTTTATATTGCAAGAGTCTGGCATACAAGAGGTGCTCATTTACTGCAGCCTAATTTAGTAAAATGATAGGAGACCCAAACTACTTTAAAGGAAGTCCCCATGTGTTATCACGGTGCTACAGAAGACCCAGGTACTTTTAAATGGTCCCCCCAAAACGAACTGGGAGCAAAAACTGCTTGTTATCACCAAAGAGAAAGCACAGCTCTTTGTCTGGGATGGTTTTCCCTTCAGACAGTCCCAGCCAGGGAGCAGCTCCAAATTTCCTCAAGAAGCAGCTTCTTGGCTGTAAAAGTGGTTAAGGACCTCTCCAGCAGACCAGATCTGCAGTAGCTTAACGTCCAGTCAGAATAATCATCATCAAATGTCTGTCATGTAATGGGCATGTTCTATGCGCCAGTGATTCTCGAATAAGGGCAATTTCTTCCCCCATAGTGGACATTTGTCAATGTCTGGAGATGGTGTGAGATGCCACAACAGAGAGTGGAGGTGCTACTGGCATTGAGTGGGTAGAGACCAGGGATGCTGCTCGACATCCTACATGCACAGGACAGGTCCGCACAGTGAAGAATGATCCAACCCCAGATGTCAATAGTGTCAAGGTTGAGAAACCCAGTTATGTTCCAAGACACCAAGTATTACAAGTATGCTCTCATTTAATCTCATGATGATGATTTATGAGTGAGGCCCTGTTATTACCATCACTGCCCCCATTTTCCAAATGAGAAAACTGAGGGTCAGTTATGCAAACCACCCACAGTGACATAGCTAGACTAGGAGAAACCTGATTTGAACCAGGCGGTAGGAAGCACAGCCCATGCTCTTTAGCGGCTGCCACATATTGGAGGGCACTATACTCTCAAAACCCACATAGTTTAACAGTGAGAACCCCAGGTTGTCATCATTAAACCTGGGTTGGAATCCTCACTTGGCTACTTGGTGTCTGTATGATCTTGGGCACACCGTCTGTTAAGCCATGTAAGCTTCTATTTCCCCATCTGTAAAATGGGGGAAGGATGCCCACCCCACAGGGTTGTTTTAAGGGTTAAATCTGACAATGAATGTAAAGTGCCTAACGAAGAGTCTGACACTCATTAAACAGTAGCTGCTGTTATTACTGTTGTCCTTGTCAACATCACTATTATTATTCCCATCGCCTTGGAGGCCCAGATTCCCTCCCACCCAATCCTAAGAAAACAGAACTCAATTCTGTAGCTGGTCCCAGTGCGCCAGCTGGCTCTCAGAGATCAGTGGGCTGCTGCCTTCCCAGCGCCAGATTTCTCCCCTGCAGAAGGGGGCCTGCACCTCGCCTCAGGAGGCCAAGGCAGCTCCAAGGGAAAGAGACATGTTGCTCACATGTTCACAGCTGTGGGACCCGGAGCAGGAGTCTGGACCACTCAGGATGCTCCCTCTCTCCCAGGGGTTAATTCTTCCTGGTTCTTCCATTGAGAAGCACCTGGGTCCTTCAGTATGGGAAGCAGTGATGTTTTGGCCCTGCCCCAGATTCATGCTGCCATCAGAGGCTCTGTTCCCCAACACAGGGAGGGAAATGGTGGCCAAAGGGGAGAGTGGAATTCTTTGAAGAGAAAAATAATTTCTCTCTGCTAACTGTCTGGGAATACCTATCTTTTGGAAGGTGCCAAGAGAATGCAACAGCCAAGCTGGCGAGAATATGCTAGAAAAGCTGCCAAAATATAGGCGCTGGGGTTGATGAAGGCAGTGATTTCATGAGACCTCTCAGACCCAAGACGAGTTTCACGTCCTGTCTCTATTAATAACAATAATAATAAGATCCACAATTTATAGCCCACTGTGTGTCAGGCCCTGCTTTAATTGCTTTGTACTCATCATCTGTAATCCTGCAATCAGTGTACCATGCAGAGGACTATTGTGTCAGCACATAAAAGATGCTTAGAAGGGGGTGAATAGGAAACAATATGTAAGTGTTGGCCATCATCATCATCATCATCACTACTACAATCATTGCTATTATTACTGCCCTGCAAGGCAGGTGTTATCTCCTGGAACAGTAGGGCAACCAGAGGTTAGAGAAGCTGGTTAGCAAGGCCACTAAGGACCGGGGAAAGCACAGTGGCTAAACCAACAGCCTTTGGTGTAGGACTGCCAACCTTCAGATCCTGACTCGGCTGGTTAGTAACCACATGCCGACTTGGACAAGTTATTTCCCTCTCTGAGCCTTGGATTTCTCTCCTGCAAAATGAAAAGAGTAGACTAGAATAAAGGTTCAGGTGATGATCTGACCCGTTTGTTTAATTATGAAAACTCAGCTCTGGAGCACCAAAAGTAGAAATTAGAAGATTTGTGTTTTGTGAAGATTGAGCCCTCCCTGCACTTAAGGAAAGAGGAACTAACTTTCTGTGGCTAATACTATGTGGACTCTGCTGTTAACGGTCAGAGAGGATCCTCCTGATCTGCCATAAAGGCTACTGTGCGAGACAGTCTGGCAGGCAGGCTTGGGGTGTGGGGGTGAAAGGGGTGGGGCAGGAAGGAGAGGCAGAGAGGAGAGAGGAGATCCAGGACCAGAGGCCCTGAACCAAGCATGGTTTTGAGTGGGACCAATGCCCAGGAAATGCCAGGTGAGAAGCCAAGAGAGACCCCTTGGGTGCCCAAGACCTCTGCTAGACCAGAGGCTCTCTTGCTGACCACCCCTCCTCAGCTGATCCTCTAGGGCAGGAAAGGCATCTGCCCCATGGACAAAGTCTTCATTCTTGCTCAGTGTAGATGCTGCAAGAGCATGCCTCCCCAGCCCTCGACAACCATGAGACCAAGGCAACCTCTGGACACCTAGCAGGGCAGCAAGGAAAACACTCCCTTCCCCCACCCATATATGATGCATTAAAGTGATCCCACTTGGGTATTGTGAGCTGCGTCAGTAAGAGTGGATACCACACCACCCCATTATCATTATCCGATGTCATCATCATTTTTTTTTTTTGCAGTACACGGGCCTCTCACTGTTGTGGCCTCTCCCGTTGCGGAGCACGGGCTCCGGATGCGCAGGCTCAGCGGCCATGGCTCACGGGCCTAGCCGCTCCGCGGCATGTGGGATCTTCCCGGACCGGGGCACGAACCCGTGTCCCCTGCATCGGCAGACGGACTCTCAACCACTGCACCACCAGGGAAGCCCCAGTATCATTTTCATCATCTCAGGCTGAAGAATCTCCTGAACTCTGCTCTCAAGTCTCTCCAAAGCCTCTGACCCTCCCCAGTGGTGACCTCTTGCCTCTGCTCACCCGGAAAGCCTTGAAGCAAAGCCATCCTTAATGTTGCCCTCCCTCCAACTATGCAGGCTGGTCAGCAAGCCCTCTCCTGGCAGGGAATGGGAATGAAGGAAGTAGCCTGGGCCCCCAATTGCTCTGCCTCTGGGGGGAAGGGGGTGCTGGGGGAGGACAAGGCTTTTATACACAAAGCAGATGCACCATAAACTCATACTCCCTGGGCACAGACACTCCGGGGGAAATGCTGCCGATTTTACCCACTCGTTCCTCTGAAAATAACTGCACACACTACCTGCCAAGTTTCCGGAACAGAACAAGTGCTGAGGCATAGGGAACTGATAAAAAGATGGAGTTTTGGGTAATAGGAAGTAAACCACATTGCCTGGCCCATCAGCAGGTCTCTGAAAGAGGAAAAGTATTTGTAATGGACTTTATCATGTCAAATGTTTTTAATAAAACAGCAATACTAATTGCTATCATTTTTAAAGCAGCTACTCTGTCCTGGCTCTGCCCTTTACATACACATTCCATTTAACTCTGCTGGTACTAGAAGTATCACCATTCTTAGAGATGAGTAAAGTGAGGCTCAGATAGGTTAAGTAACTACCCCTAGGTCACACAGAATAAAACTGCAGAATCATGATTCAAAGCCAGGCTTCTCAATCCATTCACCTGTGCTTCTCAACAATGGATGGATAGAGATAGATTAATAGATAAGAGAGGGGATAGAGATAGGTAGAGTGATAGATGGAAGATAGATAGATAGTAAACTGAAAATACCTGTGATGAATGTAAAACATATCTCTACACCCACCTTTCTAGATGATGCAGCTCAAGTTCCTAGAGGTTGAATAAAACTTGCTCTAAGTCACACAGTCAAGCTGAAATCAGAACTCACTGGTCTCATATTCAGTGACTGTGCGTTGAGGGTTTGCTATGTGTCAGCCACTGAACTAGGTGCTAGAGACAAGGCCTGCCCTCATGGAGCTTAAAGCCCAGCAAAGTAGACAGACTGAAAGGAGCAATTAACAGCAAAGTTGGGTCTGTGTTGTGATAGGGGGAACCTCTCTGGTGGTCCAGGAAGGTGTCCTTGATGAGGAGGGGGTTAGCCTGATAGGTTCTGGCAGAGGAAGTGTTGGGGAAAGACAGAGGGGCTAGAGACAGGGGTCAGCTGGAGCACCTGCTGATCAGGACAGTGGTAGCAGAGAAGACTTAGGTTAGCAGCCAGATCACGTAGGACTCTGGGGGCCATGCTTATGCATTTGAATACTATCCTGACAGCAATGAAGCCCTATTGGAGACTGTCAGTAGAGAGCTAACATGAGCAGTGTGTGCTTAAGAAAGACCCATTGGGGAGTTCCCTGGTGGCGCAGTGGTTAAGAATCCGCCTGCCAGTGCAGGGGACACGGGTTCGAGCCCTGGTCTGGGAAGATCCCACATCCCACATGCCGCAGAGCAACTAGGCCCATGCGCCTCAACTACTAAGCCTGCACTCTAGAGTCCACGAGCCACAACTACTGAAGCCCGCGCACCTAGAGTCCGTGCTCAGCAACAAGAGAAGCCACCGCAATGAGAAGCCTGCGCACAGCAACGAAGAGTAGACCTCACGCGCCACAACTAGAGAAAGCCCGCGCACAGGAATGACGACCCAACGCAGCCAAAAATAAATAAATAAATGTATTAAAAAAAAGAAAGACCCCTTGGACTGCTGGGTGGCTGCAGAGACCTGTTAGGAGACCACTGAAGTCATTCAGGTGAGGCTCAGTGGTGCCTGGGACAGGTGGGCAGCCATAGGGATGGAAAGAAGTGGGAAAATTGGAATATGTCTAAAGAGAGAACTGACAAGATGTGGCTGAACAATGGTGCCAGATGTCCTAGACATTTGAGGACCTTCCTATTTTGAATGCAATGTTTTATTGTTAGACCTTATGCCCAGACTCTTGGTTCAAAATCTATAATCCCCTTAGCAATTACAGGTTGATATCCCAACTCTTTTTTTTTTTTTTTTTGATATCCCAACTCTTAGTTTGGTATTTATTCCTATCCTATTCCCATCTTTTGTATGAAAGACCTGCCTCTCCAGAGAGAGATATTTTGAGTACATGTAAAAAATTTTTTCATCATGGGTGTGGTGCCCCCAGTAACAGAATAATGCTCCCCTCCAAGATGTCCACACCCTAATCCCTGGAACCTGTAAATATGTTACCTTACATGGCAAAGGGATTTGGCAAATGTAGTTAAGTAAGGATCTTGAGATAGGGAGATTAGCCTGGATTATCCAGGTGGACACAATGTAATCAAAAGGGTCCTTATAAGAGGAAGGAGAAGGTTAGAAAAAGGAAATGGGATGGAGGAGGCAGAGGCTGGAGTGATGCACTCTGAAGATGGAGGAAGGGGCCATGAGCCAAGGAATGCATGAAGCCTCTAGAAGGTGGAAAAACAAGGAAACAGATTGTTCACTGGAGCCTCTGGAAGGAACACAGCCCTGCTAACACCTTGATTTTAGCCCCCATGAGACTCATTTTGGACTTTTGACCAGAATTGTTAATAAATTTGTGTTGTTTTAAGCCACTAAGTTTGTGTTAATTTGTTACAGCGGCCATAGGAAAATAGTACAATGGGAATCTTAAAGATAAAACTGTACTCCACAAAAGAGCAAATAAAAAGATGTATCAGGTCTGTAATACACTCATGCAAGGGGAGATGTAAAGAGAGAAGACAGATACAGAGAGATAGCATCACAAACAGAATAAAAACAGAGTACAGTAGCTACCTATGGTTATGTGGATTGAATTGTGTTCTCCCCCCAAAAAAATATGTTGAAATCCTAATCCACAGTACCTCTGAACGTGACCTTCTTTGGAAATAGGGTCATTGTAGACATAGTTAATATGAAGTCCTACTGCAGTAGGGTGGGCACCTAATCCAATATGACCGTTGTCCTTATAAGAGGAGGGCAAGGTGGACACAGAAACACACACAGGGAGAGTGCCATGTGATGACAAAGGCAGAAGTTGGAGTTAGCCACAAACCAAGAAAGTCAAATATTGTCAGCAACCACCAGAGCTAGGAAGAGTCAAGGAAGGATTCCACGTCAGGTTTCAGGGGAGCATGGTGCTGCAGGCACCTTGATCTCAGACCTCCAACCTCCAGAAACACACGCAAGACAATACATTTCTCTTGTTTTAAGCCACCAGCTTTGTTGTACTTTGTTACGGCAGCCCTAGAAAAATAAAACACCTACTTTCATGAAGCCCTATCTACTGGACTTCGGGGGATATTATTACTAAATAAGTTGTATTTTTGCAACTATAGGCATATTTCTTCAGCACCCCCCCAAATAAATCAAAGTTTAGCATATTTTCATGTTTCTGAAACTTCTTACCTCAAGTATGTACATTTAATATAGACTATCTTCCTTCCTTTATTCCTTCCTTCACTCCTTACTCTCCTCTTACCACCAAAAGGCCACTCTTAAGTTAGTGGTGCATCTTATAAAGAGCATTTTAGAATCAAGAAAATTAAATACGTGGTTATCCAATAGACTTTAAGTATCAGGAATTCAAGGATACCTTTGACTCCCAGCACTGAGAGCAGAGCCTGGCAGGTGGTCATCTAGTTTAGTAAATAATTGTGTTCAAGGAGGGGTTTGGGGGGGTCAGGGGATGAGAGTCTGGATATTATCCAGAGGACTTGGAAGGAATTGAGTTAAAGGTTAAATGAGGCCCCAAGCAGAGATATCCTCCACCATGAAATATGAGTTTCTTCCCTCAGTCCCACTGAGTTCTATGACTGTAATTCTAATAGAACCATTAATTCTCTGTTGAGAACTCCACGCGGTCACATAAACTCCCTTTAAAGTTTCCAGACACGAAATCCTCCAGAGCCACATCCGTTTCTGAAAAACATTACCAGGAAGGTGGGGGAAATGACAACTCGCTGGAGAAGGAGAGTTGGGAGAGGGGCACGGGCTTGGGGAGAAGAGCAGCTGGGAGAAAGCCTCAGAGGCACATAAATCCCAGGGGACATCCCCAGGGACACGGTCCAGGACAGGAGGCCGCATATGCAGATGAGTCAGGCCAACCCAGCGGTCGGTTTGGCCCCAGGCACCAGGCTTGGCTCTGTCCCTAACCCAGTGTAAGTTGACACCCATTTGGAGACCCAGGTTCCTCATGTGAACAAGGTTTGTGACTAGGTAAGGAAGTGACAGCTGGGGTAACCACTAGGAAAGAAGGTCAAGTGTGAGACTGGTGGTCTGGGGTGGCAGTGGTGGGGGGCAGGTGTTAATAACCTACAGCAGGGGTCCTCAACCCGGGGTCAATTGTGCCTCCCGGGGGACATTTGGCAATATCTGGAAACATTTTTTGGTTGTCACAGCTGGGGCAGGAGGCAGGGTGTTACTGGCATCTAGTGGGTGGAGGTCAGGAATGTGGCTCAAAATCCTACAATGCACAGAACAGCCTCCCTGGATAACAAAGCATTACCTGGCCCAAGATATCAATAGCGCCAAGTCTGAATAACCCTGGCCTACAGTCTACCAGCATTCAGGTTTGATTTATATAAAAAAAATTTTTAAAGTACGGGGAGAGGGTAGTTAGAAAGATAAAATAGGTGATCAGTGGGTGGGTGGATGGATGGACAGACAGATGGATAGACAGAGAAAAACAAAGACAACACCAATGCCATCAGTCATCAGTTATAACTGGGACACATTCTACTTGAGGACCAAGCACATCCCAAATAGGGTTACAAGAACTTGCATAGAGAAAATGTGCTCACTTACCAGGTTAACCCACAGCAAACAGCTGCTGGGGAGCAGGTCTGACTGGTGAAACCACCACAGCCGCCTTCACTCTGTGGACTCATCTCCATCTGCCTCCATTGCGAAGGAAGCAGGGTCAGCCAGCCACCCAGAGCAGTCCACAACGGATGGTGAATTGGGAAGGGGACACACTCCCTAAAGACCCCCCAACTTGGGTTGCCCCCCCTTTTTATATATCCCCACTCTTCTGCATAGCACCAGTCACAAGTGTAATTCAGTAACAACTGGTATTATCAACTAAGAATTATCCCCCGCACCGGACTGTAAGCTCCATGAGAGCTGGCACCTTGTGCATCCTGTCCCCGACAGCATCTCCAGCAACAAGCTGGAGTTCTCATTACTTGTTTGTCAAATGAATAAGCAACCACAGGTGACGACTGCACTATCAGAACTAGATCCCAACCAACACGACTCTGACAAATGAGATGCCCCGAGGAGGGCTGAAATCAAGGCTGCCTCCCAAAATCTGGGTCATGTCATCACTATCCGTGGGGGTCACCTTTTCTTCTGTCTGGTTAGCTTCATCATATGGTGCCTTAAAGCCACATTTGGGTCTCTCCTGCTCCCAGCCATATCCAACCCACACAGGACTGTGGGAAATGGTGCTTGAGAAAGCAAGTGGGAACACTCTGGGCCACATGAAATCAGGCTTTGAAAGAGCACAGGTGTAACCCAGACAAATGTGTGGACATGTTTAGCATCTTTATTTTCCTTCTAAGTACCAATTGCTCATCCTGGGCCCAAATGGTGGCAAGTTTTCTTCCCCAAGGGGACAGACTGCAGACACCCGAGAGGTGGGTAAAAGAAAGGCTGAGGGGGACACAGGATAAGAAGACTGGATGCCACCTTTGCTGCAGACGGGGTGAGGGAGAGCGTCGGGGAGCGGCTACCTTCCAGGGCAGCTGCAGCCTCCTGCAAGGTTATCTGCAGAGGGCACAGGCTCAAAAGCCATGGGGCAATAAAAGTGAGTCATCGTCACCCAGAGAGAACCAACTCAGCTGCCCGGGGCTCCATGAAGCATGTCCCCAGATGCAAAGTTACTCAAATTATGGAATGAGTTTTGCCTGAATAAAGGACATAAAAATGTCTGTGCCCATAAAGACCAGCTTCTGTGTATAGCCAGCGTGGCTGACAGAACCAGGATGATCAGCTGACAAGGGCCACCTGAAATGAGCCTCATGCTGGAGACAGTGTCAAACCCTTTAGAGACATCTGTCCTCAGCCTCCTAACCCAGCCAGCTCCCTGGCTGCCTAGCTGGGTAACCTTGGGAAAGAACATCTCCTCTCTGATCTTCAGGCTCCACACACCTAAATGATCACTAAGTGCCCTTCTTACTCTGAAATTCATGCAACAGCTATGAATAGCTCTGTGCATTATTCCTCCCAGGGTTGATGTTTGCATTTGAACCAGAAGTGTCTGCTCACTCCAGCAGCCTACTGGTGAAGGTTATAGGTGCCAGAATACAATTGTCCAGGTTCAAATCCTGGCCTCATCAACAATTACCTCTGTGACTTCAGGCAGGTTACTTAACCTCTCTGAGCCACTGTGTCTTTGATATAACCAATGGAAAGGCAAGGAATCTTCTCCAAAATCCCCAACCCATCTTTTGATTGGATTCCCCACAATCCAACAACTTTGTGCTGAGATTTCTGGGCCCTGCTGTTTGGGGCAGAAGCCAGAGCATCATGACAACCACCACCATCTGCTCCACAGAGCATCCCCTCCTGGGAAGGTATTTGTACTTGAACAAGAAAGTTTTGGTGAAGGCAGCAGCACCAAAAAGAGGTTTGGGCATGAGCTTTGAGCCTGCCAATCCCGGCTTCCACATTAGCACCACGATGAACTGACTTGGTCAAGTGAGTGACTTAACCTGGGCCTCAGTTTCCCCACCTACAACGTGAGGATAATACTATTTATATGGTCCTCTTAAGGCTGAGAGTATCAGGAAGATGAAGCACAGTTTGCACAGTGCTTGGCACGTAGCAGCCCCTCAATAAACGTTAGCTTTTATGCATCACTACTTCTACAGCCTTGTGGAAAACCCCACGGGGCTGGCCCCTTTGCCCCACTAACCATTTCCTCTCTCCCTTCACTCCCTCTTTCTCACTGCCATCTCTGAAGAGGAGCACCCCTGCCCCCAAGTGAGCCCCTTGCACGCTGTTCCACTCCCACCACACAAGCCGGGTGGATGTCGGCACACCTGGTCCTTTGGCAGTCCACACTGCTTTGCTCTCCATTTCAGGCTGTGCACTCCTGATGCTGCCCAGGGCCTCCGTCCTACGCCGCCACCTCTTCCTCCCACCTGCATGCAGTGGCCCACGTGGGTGCACTCATTCCTGTGGGCCGGCACCTGTGGGAGGGCAGCCCTGACTGATGAGGCTGAATCAGGAGACCAGTACCCCTGCTCCCTCACTCCTTAATCCACTGCAATCTGGCTTCCTCCCTGGGCCACCCAAACCTGCCCAAGCCACTAATGACTCCCACTCGCTAAGTGCAGCATCTTTTCTAGGGTCTTGCATGTCTCCTGGGAGCATAGCATTTTGATGACCACCACCTTCTCAACTCCTATGACCCAGCATGCTCCCACTGTTCTTTCCCTTCCTGTTCAGATTCAGTCACTCCTACACTCTTCCACTCCACAAACATTTATGGAGCTTCTACCCTGAGCTGAACATCGCTGGGACAGGATAAAGAACGAGGCAGACCCTAAGGAGACAGTATGCTCCTACAGTAGGAGACTGCATCAACACCACCTAGAATCAAATCCCAGCTCTGCCAACTTGCTAACTCTGTGTCTCTCAGCAGCTTGCTTACCCTCACTGGGTCTCAGTCACCACCTCCGTAAAATGGGGCTCAATTGTGGGATTTGCAATGAATGCCTACCAGGTGTTTAGCACAGCAGGTTTCCATTGTTGCCCCACCCTAATGCATTTTCTGCTCGGCAGCCAGAAAGATCTTGAAACATAAATTAGGTCTTGGCATTTGCTCACCTAAAACCCCTCTAAAGGCTTCCCGTTGCCCGAAGCATAAAATCCAGACTCTTCACGGTGGCTCGTGTGGCCCTGGCAATCCTCGGACCTCATGTTGGGCCAATCTTGCCTTGGCTCAGAAAATTCCAGCCATACAAGATCATTCCTCCAGCAGGACTAATTTTCTTTTCTCCACCCCCACTCCCCCGACTCCCACCCCACGCCACCAGGCTTTCTCTCAGCAGACCTTCCATACCCTCATGTCTCACCTTAAATGCCACCACCTCGAACACCTTCCCTGACCACTAGGGAATAAGTAGTATTGGTGTCCCCCCGCTCCACATCCCTGTTACCAGTCCACTGGACCATTCCCCTGATGCTGAGGGTATTGGCTATTCCTGGCTCATACCCACTCCCCTCTCCAGAGGAGTATCCTTGGCTGAAGGGAGCTGCCTTACCTGGAAATCCCTGAGAGTTTATATAACCAACGGAAAGGCAAGGAATCTTCTCCAAAATCCCTAGCCCATCTTTTGATTGGATTCCTCACGATCCAACAGGCAAGATTCCTTGCCTTCCCATGGCCAGTGATGATTGATGGGGGACAGGGGGTCCCAGCCCCCTTGTCTCTGGGCAGGACAGTGTCTGTGAGGCAGTTCCCACCCCAGAGCTCCCCTGGGATCAGGTCACAGCTGGACTTCTTTTGAAACCACATGTTCACCCAGCTCCTTCCCTGCCCTTCCTCCTGAGAGCATCCCCACAGCACACCACTTACAAAGGAATCCACAGCTCAGACTCTATTTCTGAGGAATCCAGCTTAAGACAGCTTGGATCTTAATCTTTATCTTGGTTTCTCTCAGAATTTATCTTAATTCTTAATTCCATGAAATGTTTGGTACATTTCTTCTCTCTCCTCCACTACAGGGAAAGCTCCATGAGGGCAGGAATCACACCTGTTTAGTCCATCACTTCATACCCAACACCTGGCCTAGGGCTTGTGTGCAGGAGATGCCAGAAGACTATTTCTTGAATTATTGAGATGGCACATCATCAGGCCTCAGTAAAAAGGTTAAGGATGTGAGCTTCATCTGAGATCTACTACGTCCAAATCCAGTGGGGAAGGCTGTATTTTTTTTGTTTGTTTTAACAAACCCTTCAGGACATTTTACAGTTGAGCTGAGAAGCCACAGGTCGAGGGACAGACAGACAAATAAATGAACAGGGAGACATTTAGATCAGTAAGTTATAATGTAACCACGAATCCCAGAGCTGTGTCCAAGAAGCTGAAAGCACAAAAGACTGCAATTCACTCTTTCTGGGAAAATCAGAAAGGTGTCAAGGAGGAGAGGATCTTTGAGCAACACCTTAAAGGGTGAGTAGAGTTTGCAGAGCACACAAGGAAGGAGGAGGGGTCCAGACAGAGAGGGCAGCCTGCATCAGAGGCCCTGGGCTATGGCAAAGACAGGATGGCAAACAGGGAGCACTGACAGTATGAGGACAAGCAAAGGGTGCAGAGGGTGTGAGGGGAGAGAAGCTGAGGCTGGCATTGGGGCAGATGAGGGCCAGATGGGGAAGGAGTTTGCAGCGTCTCTGAGGAGGCTGGAGTTTCTCCTGAGGCCACCAGGAGGCCCCAGAGGTCAGGCTGGGGACTGGCTGGAGTAGCTCCCCTTGGCCGCAAAAGGCCCTGAGGGGGTTAGCAGTGAGGTGGCCGTGGCAATAAAGAGTTTATAAAGAAATAAAAAGGCCTGAATGAGGGCCATAAGGGTGATTTATACCCTTTCTGTAGCACATCTCTTGGCTTGCATCAGAATTAGTGTGTGCATTTGTCACATCTCCCCAGTAAACTGTGAGGTGCTGGAATGGAACTAAAGCCTGCTAATGCACTGGCTAAACAGGGTTTCTCAACCTTGGCACCAGCAACATTTGGGGCTGATACCTCTCTGTTGTGGGGCTGTCCTCCGCACTGTAGGATGTTTAGCAGCATCCCTGGACTTCATCCACTAGGTGCCAGTAGCATCTCTGGATGCCCCAAATGTCTCCAGGCATTGTCCCCAAGGCACAAAATTGCCCTCGGTTGACAATTCCTGGGTTAAGGTAATGGGCTGTGGGGTTGTACTGATCTTGGCTCTGCCACTTCCCAGCCGGTGCCTGGAGCAGAGCACTTCAGCTCTCTGCACCTCTGTTTCCTGACCTATCCAGTAGAGATAATGAAGTATTGACCTCAGAGTCTTTGCAACAGTCAAATACAATGATTCATGTGAAGTGCAGAAAGTAAACACTCAGTGAATACCAGCTATCACTGGCATTATATTTTAAGGAAACGAGCACTTAGACTAAGGCTGGACACACATTAAGTTCTTAACATATTTCAGCTAGCGTTGCTTCTATTATTATTTTCTTACTCATATGTGTAGTACACCCTCGGGCACGTGGATGGGTCTTGCACATTCTTGCCAAATGAAGGTCAGTGGATTGGAATAAGAAAGGGGATGCCTATGAAGTTATGACCTAGCCACTGCTGGCACTTTCTCATCATCTCTGGCACACCAAAAGTTTGGGGGTGGCTATGGTGCCCTCAATATAGCAGCTACTCTCCCCACCCAAGAATTTCCTAAAGGTGTGTTCCAAAGAATACTAAACTCAAAAGCTATTTCTCCTAAAAAAGATTTTCAGGTCAGAAAATGCAAGATATCCCATTCCTTTTTGAACACATTTGGCACATTCAGTTAATAAAGGCTCTGAGAAGTCCTGCAGCCACCATTACTAGATTTTAAGCTCTGGAATCAGGGATCAAGTCTAACTCACTATAATATCCCCACTCCTTGAACAATGTTGCACAAAAGAGGCTCTCAGTAAGCGTGTGAAAAATGAATAAATGAAATGAAATATATGAATGAACTTGTTAATTTAAAAGGCCAGTTTGGCTGTATTTAACCCAGTGTTTCCCAACTTTTTGAACCACTGCACCATGGATATCCCCTAGGACTAGCCCCACCCCTGCCCCCAACACACTTTGGAAAACATAGCCCCTCCCTGGGATGTCAAAGCAAAGGTGAGTGACTATGAAGGAAGACCTACCCACAGTACACATTCCTGGCTTCTATGGTTCACAGTGACTTCATCTTCAGTTAAAATTAAGTGAAAACATTTCATTTTAGCTTCAAAATGAGCACAGAGCAATTGAAAAGAAAGTGCACCCTTAGAGACTCTTGACAAGAGGACTCCATTTTTAAAAGAAATGTGACAGGGGCTTCCCTGATGGCGCAGCGGTTAAGAATCCGTCTGCCAATGCAGGGGACATGGGTTCGAGCCCTTGTCCGGGAAGATCCCACATGCCGCGGAGCAACTAAGCCCGTGCGCCACAGCTACTGAGCCTGCACTCTAGAGCCCGCGAGCCACAACTACTGAGCCTGCGTGCCATAACTACTGAAGCCCGCGTGCCTAGAGCCCGTGCTCCGCAACAAAAGAAGCCACTGCAATGAGAAGCCCACGCATCGCAACGGAGTAGCTCCCACTTACCGCAACTAGAGAAAGCCCTCGTGCAGCTATGAAGACCCAAAAGCAGCCAAAAATAAATAAATAAAATAAATTTATTTTTTAAAAAAAGAAGAAATGTGACCATCTCTGTGCCATTTTGTGGGCAGTGAAGTGGTAAAGCAAATGTCACCTGTACAGGTGATATCAACCTCACTCCTCACATCCAAAGAAATGTCTGTCACTGCATAGGCCATAGTTCCTACACCCCAAAAGACTAAATTTTTCCCAGGTCGTGGTTCTGTTCAATGGCAATTCTGTCCAATGGCACTTAGGGCAAAGGTCAAGACAACTGCCTAATGCAAACTCAGTTCCAGGTTCTGATTTTTTCAAATATATATGTTTAGTAAGTAAAATAAGCCACTGTGGAAAAATATGCTCCAGAGGCACAGAAGGCTTTGCAACAGAAATGGTAGGAACCTTGGTTGAAATGAGAGCTAACATCTGTACTGGGCTCACTGTATATCAGATACCGTTCCAGGTACTTCACATGTGCAAGCTCATCTAATCCTCACAGCAACCCTAACAAATGGGTCCTAGTGTGATTCTTATTTTACAGATGAGCATATTGCAGCTCTGAGAGGTAAAGTGACTGGGCCCAGGACCCACAGCCAGCAAAGGCAGGAGTCGTCTTAACGCTGCACTCTGCAACCTCAGTAACTGGCAGTAATCACCAATGCTATTTTTATTTTTAAGAAAGTTTTAATATGCACTTTGATTATCCATTTATACCATTAATGCTGGAGTTAATTATCTGGTAGGAGTATGAAAGGTATGCGTAGTCAGTGTTCACGTCTATGCCTGAGATACATTAGTATCTTCTGGTGCTTAACGCCCACCCCCTTGACTCCTAAGTGGCATGGAAGGCAAGATACAGCTATCATTTGGCAATAAGAGGTACTTACCAAATCTACCCCTATTGCCTTCCTTCATGCTCCTGGTATTTGCCAAAAAGGTTTAAACAAACAGAAAACTTCTGGGATACCAGCCTTACCTGCATAATTTTAATGAATCAACTCCAAAAGACATTCTGAACAGTAACATCCCCACCTCACTCCCTGGCCTCCCCACAACAAAAAAATAATTTGATCCCTTTGTAAACACTGGACTGTGAACTTCACCTATAGTATCTCACTTGATCCCTAGCTTAAGCTGAATAGCAGATACTAGTCCCCATTTTACAGATGAAAAGACTGAGGTTCAGAGTGGTTGAGGGTCTTGACCAAGGTTACAGCAGCTAGTAAAGGACACAGGGAGGGTTCTAAACCAAGTCTCTGTTTCCAAAAACTCCAGGTCCTGCTGCCTTACATAATTTTAGGTTAATTCACACAGCTAGCCCAGAAAAAAAACATTTTTTAGTCAAATGTCCTTATAAGAGCTGGAGATATTATAAATGTTATTGAACTTGAGGTTCTGCTAGTTGAGAACTATGACCAATTAAATAGCTATTTCTCTGTTCTGAGCTACATCAGGCTTGCTGGTAAGACTGGCAGGTCAGAAGAGTGATGGTAATGATTAACTCTGAGGTGTAATGCCATAAGGGAGAAAAAAGACCAGATAATTGAACTCAAATATGGGTGGGGCATGGTGTTAAGGCGAGCGATTTTAAAAATTGTATTAATAGTAACACTTCTGCTATCCTTGCTTTCAACGAGAATGTGACATGCAAAAAAATTTTTAGGGACTTCCCTGGTAGTGCAGTGGTTAAGAATCTGCCTGCCAATGCAGGGACATGGGTTCAAGCCCTGGTCCGGGAAGATCCCACATGCCGCGAAGCAACTAAGCCCGTGCGCCACAACTACTGAGCCTGCGCTCTAGAGCCTGCAAGCCACAACTACTGAGCCTGCCTAGAGCTCGTGCTCCACAACAAGAGAAGCTACCACAATGAGAAGCCTGTGCACTGCAACAAAGAGTAGCCCCAGCTCCCCGCAACTAGAGAAAGCCCATGCAGCAACGAAGACCCAATGCAGCCAAAATTAAATAAATTAAATAAATAAATCTTTTTTTTAAAGTAAAAAAAATTTTGTTAATTATTTTTCCCATGTTAATACAGGTCAAGTGGAGACATTAAATCTCTGTAGATTTCATTTCTTTTTGTTACAAACACATTTTGTCATTCAAACACAACATCTCTCAGACGACTACTTGCTCTTGAAAGCCTAATACTAATGCATCAGCTGCTACAAGCTATTTCTTGTTCTAGTTGAAAAGTTTCAAAAATCCCTAGGTAGACCATTTCTTCAAGGACTTTTACAAGGTTGCTGCTGTTTTCTAGGGAGCCCATCCCAAACTGTGGGAGTGAGTAGAGTTGGAAATGGGTCAATGCCAGAACAGTCCTACGAATATTTGAATCAGAATAGAAAACTCATGTATTAATTCAACAAACTGTTTTTGACCAATTTTCTTGTGTATCAAGCACTGCTCCTGCCATTGTGGCTAGAAGCAGGGACAAAAGAGGACCAGACCTGCCACCATGGAAGTTTAAAACCTAGTGAGAAGGAGAGGGGGAGGTAAAAAAAAACAAACATACCAACACCTGTAATGGGTAGAATTATGTCCTCCCAAAAGATATATGTTCAAGTTCTAACACCTGGTACCTATGAATGTGACCTTACTTGAAAATAAGGTCTTTGCTTATGTAATCAAGCTAAGATGAGGTCATGCTGGATTAGGGTGGGCCCTAAACCCAAAGACTGGTATCCTTAAAAGAGGAGGGAAATTTGGACACAGACACATGGGGGAAGAGGCCATGTGAAGGCAGAAGCAGAGGTTGGAGTGATCTGCAAGTCAAGGAAGGCCAAGGATTGCTGGTAACTACCAGAAGCTAGGAGAGAAGCAAGATCATCCCTAGGGCCTTTGGAGGGAGCATGGCCCTGCTGACACCCTAATTTCAGACCTCTGGCCTCCAGGATTGCAAGGGAGTAGATTTCTGTTGTTTCCTAGGGCTGCTATAACAAAGTACCACCCAGTTTGTGGTACTTTGTTATAGCAGCCCTAGGAATGGAACACAACATCTAATATGATATTGGAGAATGACAAATGGTATGAAGAACAAAAAGCAGGATAAGGAGATGAAGAGTGACTGGGGAGGGAGGAGCTATTTATTTTTTCTTTTTCACATCTTTTTTTTTAGATTTTTTTTATTGAGTTATAGTTGTATAGTTTTTAATAAATTTATTTATTTTTGGTTGCATTGGGTCTTCGTTTCTGCGCATGGGTTTTCTCTGGTTTCATCGAGCAGGGGCTACTCTTTGCTGCAGTGCACGGGCTTCTAATTGCAGTGGCTTTTGCGGTGGCTTTTCTTGTTGCGGAGCATGGGCTCTAGGCACAGAGGCTTCAGCAGTTGCAGCATGCAGGCTCAGTAGTTGTGGCTCTAGAGCACAGGCTCAGTCATAGTGGCGCACAGGCTTAGTTGCTCCAAAGCACGTGGGATCTTCCCAGACCAGGGCTTGAACCCGTGTCCCCTGCATTGGCGGGCAGATTCTTAACCACTGTGCCACCAGGGAAGTCCATATAGTCGTATAATATTATATGTTACAGGTGTACAATATAGTGATTCACAATTTTTAAAGGTTATACTTCATTTATAGCTATTATAAAATATTGGCTATATTCCCTGTGTTGTACAATATATCCTGGCAGCTTATATATTTTATACATAATGGTTTGTACCTCTTAATCCTCCACCCCTATATAGCCCCTCACCACTGGTAACCACTAGTTTGTTCTCTCTGTGAGTCTGCTTCTTTTATTCACTAGTTTGCTGTATTTTTTAAATTCCACATATAAGTGATATCATATAGTATTTGTCTTTCTCTGCCTGACTTATTTCACTTAGCATAATACCCTCCAAGTCCATCCATGTTGCAAATGGCAAAATTTCATTCTTTTTTATGGCTGAGTAGTATTCCATTGTGTATATGTGTGGTGTGTGTGTGTGTGTGTGTACACACCACATCTTCTTTATCCATTTGTCTGTTGATGAGCACTTAGGTTGCTTCCATATCTTGGCAATTGTAAATAATGCTGCTATGAACATTGGGGTGCATGTATCTTTTCAGATTAGTGGTTTGGGGTTTTTTTTTTTTTGAATATATACCCAGGAGTGGAATTGCTGTGTCATATGGTAGCCTATTTTTAGTTTTTTGAGAAATCTGCATACTGTTCTCCACAGTGGCTGCACCAATTTACATTCCCACCAACAGTGTATGAGGGTTCCTTTTTCTCCACAGCCTTGTTAACATTTATTTGTGTTCTTTTTGATGATGGCCATTCTGATAGGTGTGAGGTGATATCTCATTGTGGTTTTGATTTGCATTTCCCGGGTAATTAGGGATGTTGAGCATTTTTTCTTGTGCCTGGGAGGGGCAATTTTAGATAGTTCAGTCAAGGTCAGGTGACAGTACATAGGCATAGAATTGTCAAATCAGTCCCACCAGATCCAGAGGTTATCTCATCAGCTTGGGCTACCATGACAAAATACCAGAGACTGGGTGGCTTAAAAACAACAGACACTTACTACTCACATTTCTGGAAGTTGGGAAGTCCAAGATCAAGGTGCTGGCAAGGCAGGTTTCATTCTGAGGCCTCTGGTCTTGACTTGTAGGAGGCCTCCATCTGCTGTGTGCTCACATGACCCCCTGCTTTGTGCTTGTATGTATAAACTTAATTACTTCCTTACAGCCACACTGGAAGCTGGGGCTTCAACGGACTATTCAGTGGGGGCACACACATTCAGTCCATAATAGAGATCTTATCCAAAATCAAACTCTACTAATAATTCAAAAGATAGAGTGACCATGAGACCCAGGTGAAGCAAGAAGTCTGAGATGGCCAGCACAACTCCTCAAGTCCTTCTTTGTGCAATAGGACACACACTAGCTCAGGCTCACATACGTGCCCTCTATGTGATGAAAGCAGGACTATTTCAGTGATACAATAGGTCTATTTCATACTCTAATAATTACATGGTTGACACTGACATTTTCCATAAATCCCATTAATTCCAAGTTTGTTTGTCATACGTAAACTCAACCAAGCAGGTATGCCCTACTAAAAGCATTCCATACCATGAATGAGGACCAGAACCAGCCACATAATACAATATGAAAATGAGGGGCCCTTTGTTCAAATATTTTTCATTTCAAGATGGCGACTGCAGAGCATTTAAAACCAAGTGTAGGGCCCTTGTAAGTACAGGGCCCTGTGTGACTAATTAAGGACCCTCCCTTGTCTTTCTGTGATGAACCCCCTCAGGAGGACCCATAAGCACATTTACTAGGAGATTTGACCTTATCATTTCTTTCTTTTTTTTTTTTTGCGGTACGCGGGCCTCTCACTGTTGTGGCCTCTCCTGTTGCGGGCCACAGGCTCCAGACGCGCAGGCTCAGCGGCCACGGTCCACGGGCCCAGCCGCTCCGCGGCATGTGGGATCTTCCCGGTCCGGAGCACGAACCCGTGTCCCCTGCCTCGGTAGGCGGACTCTCAACCACTGCGCCACCAGGGAAGCCCCCATTTCTTTCTTTTATTGTTCTCTCTACCCTGGCTTCCCCAGGCTAAAGCAAGGTAGATGATGGACCAGCTGCAACCATTCTTTTGAAGGAGGGAGGGACAGAAAACAAGATCAGAGGTGTGATGAGACCTCATTGGCTGACTTTGAGTAGGGAAGTCACATGACCTAACTTTACATTCCTGCATGTCACTCCAGCTGTCATGAAGAGTAAACAAATGAAGACATTCCTTGTGACCCTGAAAGTAACAGAATCATGGAAGAAATGGCCAGAACTGCCCCATTCAGGCCTAGCACAGCAGGTAACAGAAAGCTTCTATGTTAATGGTCTGATTTTGAATTACACTTTCATCTCCATGACTATTTTTTAATGCCTGTCCCCTAATAAATGGTTAGCTCTGTGAAGAGAGAAGTGACTTGCCTGTAACTGTCTCTCTGGTGGTTAGAACTGTGCCCGGGACATTTTAACACTGAATAAATATTTGTTGAATGAATTAGTATTTTTGAAGCCGAAAGTTTTTGTTGTTTTCTCTTGTTTTGTTAATTGTAGTAAAATAGACATAACAAAATTTACCATTTTAACCATTTTTTAGTGTGCATGTCAGTGGCATTAAATACATTCATGTTGTTGTGCAACTATCACCACTATTCATCTCTAGAACTTTTCACATTCTAAAGTGAAACTCTGTACTAATGAAACAATAGCCCCCATTATCCCCTCCCCTCCAGCCCTGGAGGCTCAGAGAAATTGTAACCTCCCAAGGTCACACAGTGCGAAGCAGCAGTTTGGGATTGGAGTGCCAGTTCGGAAGGTATAGAGATGTGAACGATTTGCTTTGCATCTTGTAACACACTCTTGGCATTTCATCAAGAAGGAGCTTCCTTCTTTTATAAACTTTGTATCCTTAAATCATATCTTGATGGGATTTGGCCAGGCAAGTAGGACAAAAAAAACACATTTACAGGACAGAGGTGCTAAATACCACATATTTACCCTTTAGAACATGAAAATAATAAAAATCAGTAGGCATTAATTCCCTCCTTCCTATGAGCAAGAATCCTGGAATCCTGAGTTCATTTTTACCTAACAGCAACTTCAGGGGATCCAAAGAGTCATCCAAGGCCACCAAGATTGTAAAACTCCTCTGAAATGCACATTAATTATTCAGACTCACCAAGAGTCGTTGACCAAATTAAGACAGACAATTAAGCAAACTGAGTTATCAATAAGTACAAGAACAATTTGCCTGTATGTAAGTTACCCACAATAAACTTCATAATCGCACCTTATGGAGTTGCCTGCCTCATTTTTCAGTCTCAAAGTTCCTTCCTAGTTCGAAGGATATTATTTCCACCTTCTAACAAACCCATAAGAACAATGGCATAGGACATTTGTCATCCAGCAAGTCTCAGAAAAATCTACAATATGTAAAATCCACTCATATCAAAGCGAGTTCTCTTTCAAAAGGCAAGGAAACTAACACACTTGAATCACATAATCCTTCAAACACACTACGGGAAATGTTTTCCTCTATCCCATGCAAAGGAGGCATCTGAGCCAGAGAGGTTCATTTGTTCATTCCTTCCTTCCTTCCTTCATTCATCCAACAAATACTGAGCACTCCCTATGAGTCAGGATTGTTCAGGGTGCTAGGGATGTAGTGGTGAACTCAGGAGTCCAAGTCCCTCATTTCATGAAATTCAGTTTTGTCTGTCAGTCCTCCCAGCCCAACTCCAGCCTCCCTGTTCTGACTTCCTCCCAATCCCACGGCAGCCCACCCAGCTGGCCCCAAATTGCTAACAGCATGGGTGTGTTCTTCCCTCCCTGGCCCCACTGCACTCTTCAGGACCAAACATTAGATTTATGATAAACATGTACTACTTCCAGTGATTTGACAGCCTGTCACCTCCCCACCACCCTGGAGAAATTTCACTAACTTCTTCAAAACCTAATTCAGAGCCCCAGAGTCTGACCTTCATGGTTTGAAGAGCTCAAGGAGACTGTGTCAGTGGAGAAAAAAAATAAGCTTTTAAATTCAAAACACTTTGGGGGGGGGATATGGGGATATATGTATACATATAGCTAATTCATTTTGTTGTACAGCTGAAACTAGCACACCATTGTAAAGCAATTATACTCCCATAAAGATATATAAAAAAAAGTACACCTGCAACTAATATAACACTATAAATCAACTACACTTCAAATTTTTAAAATAATAAATAATACAAAACAATATAAAAAACAAAAATTAAAAACTGAGATATTAAAAAAAAACACTTTGGGAGTTGTCTTCTCAATAAGTTCATGGCATAGGAAAAAGGCAGGGGGAAAGTAAGGACTCTGTTACTTGACAAAGATTCAAGAAACACAACAGCCAAATGTCAGGGTGTGGACCATGTCTGGATCCCGATGGGAAAACCCATTATAAAAAGACATGATGGGGACTTTCCTGGTGGCACGGTGGTTAAGAATCCGCCTGCCAATGCAGGGGGCACGGGTTCAAGCCCTGGTCTGGGAAGATCCCACATGCCACAGAGCAACTAAGCCTGTGTGCCACAACTACTGAGCCTGCGCTCTAGAGCCCTTGAGCCACAACTACTGACCCCTCGCACCACAACTACTGAAGGCCGCACACCTAGAGCCCATGCTCCGCAACAGGAGAAGCCACTGTAATGAGAAGCCCGCGCACCAGAACAAAGAGTAGCCCCCACTCACCGCAACTAGAGAAAGCTCGCGCTCAGCAATGAACACCCAATGCAGCCAAAAAAAAAAAAAAATACATGATGAAGACAATCCAAAAACTGAACTATAAACCGGGTGTTACATGAGATTAAGGAATTATTGTTGATTTGTAAAATGTGATGATCACTGTAGTGATATAAGAGAATGTCCTTTACTTTACAGAGATGCCTCGAACTGTTTAAGGGAGAAATATCATGTTGACTGCGATTTGCTTTTTTTTGTTTTGTTTTGTTTTGTTTTGTTTTGTTTTTGGACATGCTGCGTGGCACGTGGGATCTCAGTTCCCTAACCAGGGATCAAACCCATACCCCCTGCAGCGGAAGTGTGGAGCCCTAACCACTGGGCAACCAGGGAATTCCCAGGATTTGCTTTAAAATAGTATAGCAAAATATAAAGGTGAATGCAATATGCAAGAAATTAATAATTGTTAAATCTAGAACAGCACTATCCAACAGAACTTTCTGCAGTGAGGGAAATGTTCTGTATCTAAGCTGGACGATATGGTAGTCAGGAGACAAAGATGGCTGCTGAGCCCTTGCAGTGGCTACTGAGACAAGAAACTGATTTTTTTTTTCCAATTAGTTTAAGTTTAGATAGCCACCTGTGGTCTATGATGGCTATATGAGGTTTCATTTATTCTCTCTACTTTCATGCATGCTTGAAGATTTTTATAATAAAAATTTATAAAAATGACGTAGCAAAAGACGACATTTTGTCCCCGGGTAACCTTGGGCATGTGGCTCATTCTCTTAGTTTTCTCATCTGTAAAACAGGTATTCTTAACTGCTGCCCTCCTCACGCTCTATTGTAAAGCCTGAAATTTCACGGGCTGCCTTGGCCTGTTTGAGCCTCACAGGGCCCCAAAGGCCTTACTGTGGGTTCCCCTGCTGTTGCCATATATGCCCCCTTCCAGAAGGAAAGGCTCCCCACCTTGTCACTCAGGGCAGCAACCCAAGGGTCCCTAACCCGCACCTAAACTGTCTCTATAAAACAAGTACACCTGTCTTAGACAAGGAAGCCCCCCAGTTCTAATGAAGACCTCCAGGCAAATTTGCAGAAAACCAAAACGGACTGTATCTTCTAGCTGTGTTTATATGACAGGAACAAGAAGGCTTAACCACAAGAAACCAGTATAAGCTGCCTGAACTTCAAAATGGGACAAAGTTTGCTCTATATATCACTACCATCTCATTGTGATAAAATCTCCACCTGCTAGTGCCATATTGGTTCAGCCTGTTTGGACCCAGATACCAAATGGCCAGACAAGGCAGAAAAGAGGTGTGAACTGCATTCTGGGATATCCCCACTCATTTCCATGAATCGGATGACAAAAGACTTCCGCCCCCAATAACCTCCTTCATCCTTTCCTATAAAAATCTTGCTCCTGCTTGTAATCAAGAAGAAGTTGTCTTTAGAGCATGAGCTCCCCTTCTCCATTCTCTGGCCACTGAATAAAAGTTTGTCTTTCTTGCACCAAACTCAGTTTCCTTATTGGCAGTTTGAACCTGAGCAAGGAAGAACTCCCTGACTGAACCAAGAGGGGCGTCGGTTCAGCTAGGGCCACACAAGGAGGGCCTTGCATCTCATTGGGTAACAACCTGCCTCGTTCCCCTGTTGCTGACACAGCTGCGCCACACTCAGTCTGCTGAGTGAAACCCTAATGGGTTTCACTTCCCTGCTAGCCCAAGAAGTCAATCACATCCTCCTCAGGAACCAGGGGTCACCTTACCCTCCTGTTACTACCCAATCTGCCCACCATGGTCCTTGCTTGTTCACTCAGAGAAAAAAACCCCTGTGGCCCTGCAGGGCATGCAGAGTCCTCCTCCCCCGGGGCTGTAAGTACATGTGTGACTCATAAACAGCTGTCCATCTCATCTGTGCAGTGTTGCCGTGTTCTGCGTTCAGGCAATTTCATATTATTTAGGGTAGGAGATTCCCTCCCTCACCAGTGTAGTGACTAGAAGACAATCAGAATACCCCTCCCCCATCTAAGAAGGTATTTTTGAGGATTACTTGAAATACATAACACAAAAGTGCTTTTTAAATCTCAACACATGAGTTAAATGCAAGGCATTATAAGTTAGAACGCAAGGGATTGTAAGTATTGCTCTGGGTTTTGTTAATTCTCTGATAATTGAAAAAAGAATTCTCAGACTAGTAATAGTAATACTAACTGGCGGGTGAATACCTTGCCCAAGTTTATTATTTACACTTTATTAACTTTTTGATGGTCAAATAGAGTTGTATCACGCATTATATTCTCGAAGGTGTGGTTTTTTTCATGCCACAATAAATCATAAACATATTTTCACCGCTGTTTAATCCCTTTTAAGAGCCCCACAATGTTCCAATGCATAAAAATATCTTAATTCAACCAACTTCCAAGCCGATCGCATTCATTTCCAGGACTTTAAATATCATCTAAGTGGCGCTGGTTTATGAATGTATGTCTCTATCCCATTCATTCCTAAATTTGAGATTCATACACGCGACTGCCTGATTGCACTCTCCACTCTGATATGTCACAGGCATCACAAACTTATTGCGCCCCAAACAGAACCCCTAATTTCCTCCAGTTTCTTATATCCAGCTTTTTCATTCTGCGTTTTCCCTCATTAATAAGTTAAATGAAATTCTCACACATGTTCACTATGCATTTTATAAAAACTATGCTTTTCAACATTTTGAGAATTACATTTTAACAATCATCATGAAAATATGGTAATCACCACCCTCCTATATGTTATTTTTTGTACTTTTCAGATTATTTCTGGAAAGGAAGGAGTTACAACAGTCCATGACTCCCTCCTTCCCAGCCGGGGAATACCTGGAAATGAATGGCCTCCACCATTCATTTCAACACTTCCTTGAAAGTAGGCTAGAAGAGACCAGGGAGAGCTTATCTCTAAAATAATTTTAGCAGGATGTACCTGGCTTGTCTAGATTGCTTACTGAGAGTAAACCTGGAATTTTTGGACAATGACTGGCAAGAGAATAGGTAGTAATCACGCAGGCATTTCTAATTAATGGAGGATAAAACTGGGAAACCGCAAAGCCAACATTGCTTCACCTGAGGACAATGAACCATACCCATCACTGGGAACTCACTGATTAATCCAAAACTAACCCAGAACAAGAGGAAGCTGTAGCTGACAGATTTGGGCTCCTTCATAAAAGGAATGCAATGTTTGTGCCTACATCTTGCTTGCAATCTTTAATCACTAGCAAGGATAAGCATTAGATTATATGTATGATTCACTTGAGGTTGATTTGACTCGTCAATTCTTTGTGCTAATATAATCTCCTTAAGAAAAGTTCCCAAAGTGAGAATTACTTAAAATTCTCACTTTGAAAGAGAAAACATTTTAAAATTGAAATTGATTTTTTGGAAATAGCAATTTTGAAAGTGGAAGAAAAGGTACGCACCATTAAAATTCTGATCCATTCTGTGATGTTATCCCCACTTCAGAGTCTTGTCCACTTTCAATGATACCAACAGAGCATGAGTGTGCCCCCTTCACACACACTCACACACCAGCTCTAGGCTCAGTATCACCTTTGCCACCATGATCAGTGGAAAACAAAGGCGTCTCATTTCTGGAATAAGAGTGATCAGACAGTCTGGGGAAGAGAACTCAGCCAAGTCCCCCCAAATTATGATGCCATTTCCTTGGAGGGGATCAGAAGAACACATCAACAGTCTATCAGCCATTTCCCTATATCTGCCTTCCCAAAGGACCTAACAGTAGGCACCTGACAACTGCTCACCTCAGTTATACGTGGCAACAACTCTCGGAGAAACCAGACATCCAACAAGAGTAGAAGCCTTTGAACCAAGTGTAGGAAACCTATGCCCTGTAGACAACAGAGCCCTGGAATACGGGCTGGGGCCCTGGAGCTCTCTTGGGCGTGCCATTTCACTTCTCTGGGATATACAATTCCGGGGACTGTTGGTCAGAAATGAAATGAACTTCAGACAACTCTGCCAGCTCTCTAATTTTATAGGAGAGGAAATCAAACCTCAAAGCACTTAAGGTTCATCTTTTCTTCATTCAACAAGTATGTGTTGAGTGGCTAATGTATTCAGTGCCGGGCTTTGTGCTAGGAGGTGGGGATAGAGTAGAAAACAAGACAGGATTATCCCTGACCTCACAGAGCTTAGTCTAGTGCTGGGGATGGGGAGGTATTTCTTCACATAATTTCAGGGACCACTTGGAGAATCTAATCAACTCTCTTTTCAAAAAAATTAAGTAATTGTACATGCACATGCCCCCCCACATGCACACAGTTCAGCCTATACATTCTGGTAGATTCACTGACTCCTAGAAGCCAGCCCATCCACGGATCTCCCAATTTAAAAATGGTTCATTAATGCAAAACATACTGTCACTGCACTAAGCCATTATATTTCGAATCCTTACACCAGTCCATCAAATAGAAATTAATAGTCTCATTTCACGGAGGAAGAAACCAACATGCCAGACTTAACAAACATGCTCAGATCACACTGCACGCCTCTGTTACATTAGATCGGTTCTTTGTGCGCAAGTAACAGATGGCAAATTCATGAAGAAAAGGAATGAATGGAGAGGATGTTAGGTAACTTGAAGAACCAAAAAGAAGGCTATGGAATTGGGCTCAAAACAGTGGTAATTCGGACAGCTCCGCAGTTTTACATTTTCCCCCCTATCTCTGAACGACTGTTGTTAAAAAAACAACAGGCCAAAATGGCGTCGCTTATGCTTTCCCACGTCACCAAACCAAGACTGAACTTAATCACAGTTTCCGCTCTCCCAGAAACGGAGTCTTAAACCAGCCACTCAGAAATCGCCTGGTCAGCACTAGTGCTATCACCGGCAGAAACTGTTAACTTCCGGGAAATAAGACTATAATCTGGGTAATAAAATAAAGTCTAACGTTTTGTTTTTCCTTTAGGCTTAGTCTACTTTCACTTACTCACCGGGTGCTGCGTACGGAGGCCTCACACCCGGCAACTCAGACCAGCGTTCCTCACGAGAAATGGCGGCGCCGGCAAGACGGGCCGTGTGCAGAAGCGCGCACCCGGCACCTCGATTCAAGATGGCGGCCGCGCGCTGTGCGCAGAGAGGCTTCACCCTGCTCTGGGACCTGGAGCCGTGAGCTGCGCGTCTGCGTCAGACCTGGTGGAACCGCGCCCACTCCCGGCTATAAAGCTGCCCTGCCCACAGCCTGCTCGGGAGAGCATCTACTGAGAGCTCACGTCTCTCCGTTCTTTGCTCCAAGAATAAAGCTTTCCTTTGCTTCTGAACCAAACTCGGTCTCGGTCTCATTCTCTTGGCTCAATGGACACTGGACAGAAAGAACGCTTGTTAGGGACCGATTCAGGAGGGTAATAGGTCATCTGCCTGATAGACCCCCCCCCATCATCCCCTAAAGAAAAGTGACCTTGCAATAACCAAGCCACTTTTTGCCTAGTATAACTTCCTTGTTCCTACTCCCTTCTGCCTACAAAATTCTCTCGTTTTGTACAGCTGCTCGGAGCTCCTTCCTATCTGCTAGATTGGATGCTGCCTGATTCTAATTGATTTTTGTTCAAATAAACAATTAGAAGTTTTAATATGCTCTAGATTATCTTTCAACACTGTCCTCAAAATTTAGAGCCCTGAACCATTGACAAAGACTCTTTTTTTGGTATTTTATTGAAGTATAGTTGATTACAATGTGTTAATTTCTGCTGTACAGCAAAGTGATTCCGTTACATGTATATATACATTCTTTTTCATATTCTTTTCCATTATGGTTTATCACAGGACATTGAATATAGTTCCCTGTGATATACAGCAGGACCTTGTTGTTTATCAAAGACTCTCTTCTTGACCAAACTTGTCAGGCTCCTCTGACCGCTCTTTTCGATGAGGCCTCAACCTTCAGGCTTTCATGTTCATTGCATTGCCTGGTTTTAGCAAAACTCCTGTCAAGTCAATTTAGCCAGACTCTCCACCCTCAAAATCTGATCAAATTCCTCATCTGCCACCGTTCCCCAGGTACTATCTGATCACCTTGGGCTATCTTCAGCAAGATTCCTTTTAGGTCAGTTTAGTAAGAATTACCCTACCCTCTTTAGTAATTTTCCATCCACTGACCACTCCCCTCCTTAGCTCCTTGGCTATAAATCCCCACTTCTCATGTTGTATTTGGAGTTGAGCCCAATCTCTCTCCCCTACTGCAAACTCCATTGCAGTAGCCCCTTGAAGAAAGTCTTTGTTATTCTTCTTTAGTAAGTGTCAGAAAAATGTTTTTTCTTTGACACCATAGAGTAGAATTCCCCCGGGTTGGCTCATGTGACCACATGCGGCCAAGGGACAGTCCTTGCAAGGCTGTGTACTGTGGGAGAGCAGTACACAGCCTTGTGGGAGAGCATCTCTGAAAGAAGTGGGATGCGTTAGCTTTTTTTTTTTTTTTTTTTTTTTTTTTTTTTTTTTAGACCGGGGCACGAACCCGTGTCACCTGCATCGTCAGGCGGACTCTCAACCACAGCACCACCAGGGAAGCCCGGGATGCATTAACTTTTAAACCAAAGTAGGGAGACCAAAAATGCCAACAAGTTTATAGTAAAAATGGCAGGTGTAGAATCATGGTTTGTAAGCAAATCTGACCAGGGTATCTTCACCCTCTTTTCCATTTTCTGATTTGAGCAGAAGTCAGGCTCATTGGTAATCAGTCAACATAACTAATCAATGCTTCTCTCTGCCCTGAATTTGTGATTCAATTATCCTAATGATGTGCCAGAAATGTTTAGTCATCTCTGACCCGCGAGCTCTCAGAAAGTAAATATAAAGCCAAATTGATTGTTAGGCTGTGTCCCTGGCCTTGGATGAGTCTAATGAGTAAGGAGGTGTCATGGAAGAATGTAGTTTTGCCTTCCCAGCATCAATCCCTCCTTCTTCTGATAACAGTATCCTGACTCCCCTGCTCTGTCCTGACTCCCAAGAGGGAGTATAGGGAGATTGGCTTGGCCAATCAGAAATACTCAGCATTAGTCCCAGGACTGAAAACATTTGGGAAATTATTGGGAAATACATATTTTTTGCTAGCCTGGAAAGGAAAGACTTGGGCTAATATTTGTTTATTTCACCACTTAAGCACCTAGATCCAGGCAGGCCTGAAGATCTCTAAACTTTTCAGTTAGGTCATTCAATGGTATTTGTGTGTGTGTGTGTGTGTTTTAATATTAAGTTTATCACTTGGAAACAAACAAAAATGTCTAGTATAAAGGTGTCCTACTGTTAGACCCAAACGGTCTACGAGGGATTCCAACTCGCCCAAGAACCGCCAAGAGTCGAGAGCCGTTGCAACACGCAAGAGGTTTATTAGAAGCCGATGCACCGGGGTTCCCTGAACCTCACGCAGGAGGCCGATGGGGAACCCCTAAAAGCGGAATCCCATACTTTTTATAGGTTTATTTACTCATAGGGCGGGTATATTCTCACAATGATTGGGTAAATGTGGTGACTTTTGAATTCATTGGCTTAGGAACTTTTGCCCCACCTTCTGGCCGTTACAGTTGTTTGTTCATTGCGGCGGTTAGGGGGCATACCTGTTACGGGCAACTGGAAAATTACCCGCTGGCTGGAAAGTCCCCGTCAACTGAAAAACTCCAAGAATTGGTTTCGATAGGGAGAAGGAGTGGCGCAAGAATTGGTTTCGATAGGGAGAAGAATTGGTTTCGATAGGGGGAAGGAGTGGCGCAAGAGGTTGGTTTACGGGAACAAGTGAGGGGGTGGAAAGTCCCTAATGGCCCCACACTACCATGTCTAATCATGTAGTGATACCAATGACTTTTTGTTTGATAGTAAAGGTGTTTTGTTTGCTTTTTGATTAACCACATAATATAACATAGACACAGAGTAAGAAGAAAAACACAAGACAGCAAAATGACAAAGACAGCCACATTTGTTCCATCCGTCTGTTTCCAGGCTCCGTTTTTGTAGTCACCCGATATTATCAGGATGCTGGGTTATGTACCATTCACAACTTTGAAGCATAGGAATATACCACCTATTTTAAATAAATTAACAAAATTAAATAACTAAGGACCCAGGACCTGAATGTATTTTTGTCAAATACAAATGATTTGCATATTAAGAAGCACCTTGAAAGAAGGTGATGCAAAACCCAATGGAATAAACTAATAATGGTGGAACTTCAGGTGTTCGTCCAATACAATGAACTGAATGTTTATGTCCCCCCCAAATTCATATGTTGAGATCCTAACTCCTGGTGTGATAGTATCAGGAGATGAGGCCTTTGGGAAATGATTAGGTCATGAGGGTGGAGCCCTCATTAATGGGATTGGTGATGGTGCTGTCATAAAAAAAGACCCCCACAAAGCTCCCTTTCCATTATCCATCATGTGAAGATACAGCAAGAAGACACCATCTATGAACCAGGAAGCAAGTCCTCACCAGACACCGAATCTGCTGGCACCTTAATTTTGGACTCCCCAGCCTCCAGAACTGTAAGAAAGAAACGTTTGTTGTTTAAGCCACCCAGGCTATGGTATTTTTGTTATAGCAGCCCAAACAGACTAAGACATCTAATATAGAATTATTGCGCATCTACGATGTGCCAGACAAGATGCTATGACACAAAAATATACAAGTGTTCTCTTCTCTCAAAGAATTTACAACTTCAGGAAGAGATAAGTAATGAAACTGTTACACAGCAGAAACGTAAGTAATAAAATGAAAACATTTCTTGGACACCTAACCTCTGGGGAGGGAGACAGCCACCAGGAGAGGCTTCCTCTGGGCCCAGCACGTTATTTCTAGCCCTAGCACAGTGTCTATCACAAAGTGATTGCTCTGTAAATATTTCCTATGCAATGAACAAGCTGGGATGACACCTGGGCCTTTAGGGACCTTGGATCTGCGTCCTTGGATGCTGCCCCTGCAGCTGTCTCCAAAGGGCACTCGATCAGCCTGAGAGGGGCTGCCAACACGCTAGCTTAGCTTACTCGGCTGCGGTCTCCCCTTGGATCATTAACATCCTATTTCCAGGGCAGTAGGCTCCTGACTCCTAGCAATTAGTCAGAGGGTTTTGCACAAGATAAACAAACACGGGATTGCCTTAGGGCAAAACTCAGGTTCTATATGCTATAGTCTAGGATTTTTGAAGGCTTGAAGAGGGAAGACTGGGAGCTGGGGTGTGCTCTGGGCCTGGCTGCAGCTATCCTAGAACAATTCCAAAGGAAGCTGAGAAGGTAGAGGCATCGACCAGTGGCCCCCTAATTGTGTTGATCAAAGTGAATGAACGGTGAAAAGCCAACTCCATGGGCTGGAGGACCCAGTGCTGATCTACCTGGCAGCACACATATGTCCAAGACCTCAGCCCACACATTATAAAGGGTGTGCTTGAGCACTGTCCGCCGAGCAGAGAAGGGAAGACATGGAGTAAGGAAGAGGGGACAACAGCTTAGAGAGGTGAGAAAGCAGAAAACTCTCACGGAACTGGATAGTAGCTTCAGGTACATAAGTACTGCGTGTGTGTGTCTGTCTGTCTGTCTCTGTCTGTGTCCATGTGTCTTCACTCTTCCTGCCCCCGTCAGGGCAGAATTCCCATTAGGCACAGCAGGCACATAACTAGGGCCCACGACTCTTTAAGTATCTTTTTGTTGTTGTTGTCGTTTGTTTGTTTTTGTTTTTGTTTTTGTTTTTTTTGCAGTACGCGGGCCTCTCACTGTTGTGGCCTCTCCCGTTGCGGAGCACAAGCTCCGGACGCGCAGGCTCAGCGGCCATGGCTCACTGGCCCAGCCGCTCCGCGGCATGTGGGATCTTCCCGGACTGGGGCAGGAACCCGCGTCCCCTGCACCGGCAGGCGGACTCTCAACCACTGCGCCACCAGAGAAGCCCTAAGTATCTTTTTCTCTTTTTTTTGGCTGTGCTGCACGGCTTGCGGGATCTTAGTTCCCCAACCAGGGATCAGGGATTGAATCTGGGCCCTGGCAGTGAAAACATCCAGTCCTAACCACTGGACAGCCAGGGAATTCCTAAGTATCATTTTTTAATTTTATTTTAAAATCAGAAGAAACAAATGAATATGACAACAATGATTCCAGCCTGGGTTTTATTCACCTCTATACCAACACAGCCATAAAATATTATTTTTGTATTTTTCTATGGAGAAAGAGGACCATGATGGCAAAAGTGCCTAGAACCCATAAAGTGGTAAGGTGCCCACGGCCCCAGTATCTAGAACCCCACACGAGTTGGCAAAACTCAATAAACTGCTGAATGAAGGAGTGAACTGTAAGTGGTCCTGTTTGACTGGAAAGCAGGACATGTGTTGGATAGACAAGAACTAGTGGATGACCTTGACTGCTGGTTGAAAAGCTTGGACATGATCTTACGGGATACAGGGAGTCCTGAGACGTGAGTGACAGTCCAGCTGGAGCTTGCAAAGCCTCCTTTGGCCGTTCTGGAGGAAGGTAGAGACTGGAGGCAGGGCCAGCACTGAGGTGGAAGCAAGGAAGACACTCAAGGAGCAGGACGCCCTTTTGGTAAAGCATCACTTCTGGCCAGTGTTTCCCAAAGTGCAGCACCCAAACCTCTGCCAGCACTTGGACAATTTGGGGTAGCAAGTTCCCATGGCATCAGACAACCTCCCTCTTCACTCATCTCCCAGGGCTGCTTGTTCCATCAAGGGAGAAGTCTGTTCGGTGAAAGTCTATTTTTAAACCCTCTCTAACCCTGGCTCATATCCCTTTGTAACAGTGGGAACAGGACCAAGGTCTTCAGGGGCAACTGTATCTGGTTATTACTTGATAATGTTGTTTCTGTTTTCATCGTATTTATTTGCCAAGTTGTCTTCCGTTTACACCAAGCAGTCCAGGATTTTCCATTTATCATAGTGAGATCAAGTTTCTTGCTAAAAGAATTATCTGAATAAATAAAAGGGCAAGTCAATTAAAAGTAACATGAAAGCAGTCATGGAGTCTGTAGACAAATACGACTAAAATAAACGTCAAGGTGGTACTCAAACATCTGGAGTTTGGGGTACGTTTTTCTGTGCAAAAGGCAAAACCTGATATATTGTCCTATGTTTTCTCTCGTTCTCCACCCCACCAATTGTTCCAGAAATGCTTTTTCTGCAGACAGACTTGCAGGCCTTGGAGCAGAAAGAAGGCACTCCCAGGGAGGCCCCTGGCACACACTCAAGATTCGGGAAGAGGAAGATTTGCCCTCCTGCTTCCACCTCTTCTCTCCTCTCTAGATGACAGCAGACATCCGAGACCAGGACAGTGTCAAGAACTGCCGAGGGTCAGAGATTTTAGCCCTCTTGCATGCTAACAAGTTAGTCAACCATAGTTTTATGGATATTGGTAAAAGACATGAGACTCCTGCCTCAGAAAAAAAGGACAGTTTATTCCTCACAGAAGTAGCCAGAGTGTGAACATTTTTCGTGCTGGTTCCCCCAACCCAAATTCTGACAGGGCATCGTGAAGAGGGTCAGGTTACAGCTGCACACACGGTGGGTTGCAATATAGGAGAGAACCCCTTAGCTTAGGGAGTCCGAACCTATTATAACAGGCAGTAAGCAAGCCAGCCCTTTGCTCCAGAGAGAGGCATTATCTTAATTACGTTGGACAGTAAGCACGCCTGCCCTTTGACCTGAGGGGACATACCGTCTCTATCTTCATTACACAAACATGCTTGAAAAGTCCAGAGCAAAAGACAGTTAGTGCCTTCTTCATAAGATATGGAAAAGAGGCCCATGGAGAACAGCCTCCCAACAGCCAGCAGCTCGTACTTCATCAGAGCCTTAGCTACCCTCCAAAGCCGGCCCTGTGTAGTAGGCATATTGGAGTTTGTAGCCAGACACGCATTGTTAACATTTATTGAAAACTTCTCAGGCCCTTCAGGTGCATTGTCTCGTGGCAATAGCTCCTTGAGGTGGCTATTATTCCCATTTTATAGATGAAGAAGCTAAGGTAAATAAGGTGTCCAAGATCGCTCAGTTAGAAGTGGGAGAGTGGGATTCTAACACAGCCCGGTCTGACTTCAGATTACTGATATCCCTGCTATACAAACATTTATTTCCCAAATAAAGTTAGATGGCCAGGAATATTTATGCTTGCTTTTTACCCACTACACTCTCCTGCACTGCATTTTTCAAAGGCAAGACTAGTCCAGGGAAAGGCTTTCCTACATTCCAGCTGGGCCCTGGGCCAGCTCCAGTGGTGATCTAGTGGTCTACCTCATCTCCTTATGGATCCTGGCTCCTTGAAAGTCAAGGTTCCAGCAGAGCCACAGCCTCTGTTACCACCCCTGGAGCCAGGGATGGTTTTACTTTGGCTCAAGATCGAGGAAAAGACCTGGGTGGGAGCTGGGCATGAGGGTCACAACTGGGGGCAGGCAGAGACACTGGGGTGCACGGTTGCCTAGCATCTGAGTGAATAACTGAGGCTGATTCAATGAGTCATAAATAAAAATGCCTAAATGAGGGAAGAAGAACTAAGATTCATGATGACAAAGCTTCACTCAATCACTAAATACTAATTATGATCCTTTGTTAACCTAATATTCATTTTCTTTCCTGGCAATATCAGCTCCACTTCACAGATGGTGAAATTGCTTCCCTGAAACAGAGCCTGAGATGATACAGCAAGCTGGTGATAAAACAAGTAGTAGAACCCAGGTCTCCCACCTCCCACTGCAAGCTCTTTCCAACAGGCTGCGCTGCCTGTCAGAGCCCTGAATACAAACCACTGATGGCAAGAAGCACGGCTAAAAATCAATGGCAACAGGTTATATGAGATACACCTCCATCATTTCACCTCTCAAGTGATCCATGCGTCAGCCCTCTTGGGTCCTGCTCAGCCCTGCAATGGCTTCTCCATCCCATGCTTATTATCCCCAGAACTCGCCATCACCTTATATACCATCTTCAGCTAAAGACAAAAGAAGATGTTGAGGGTGGGGAAAGTCAGTTCTAGGAGGTGAGCAGGAAAAGCACAGGAAACAAGGGTAAGGTTGTGATGATTTTTAAGCCATTGCCTTCTCCTTAGTAAGAGTTTCTAGAGATTTGGTCATCCTCCCCTCCCCAGTACTGGGAGGGAGACACCCTTACAAATAGAGATTTTTCCCTTGCTAATGTAAATATTTGTTACAAAAGGGTAACTCCTACTTGGTTTTCAGAGTTTTTCCCATGGCTGCTGCTTCTTAGAAACTAACCAGCTTAAAATAGCTAAGACGACAAAAAGACATATTTTGGGGTGGCAAATTCTGCTCCCCTACATGATCGTATTTCTGCCTTATTTCCTAGTTTTAGATGGTTCTCCCTAGCAAGTCTTACCCTTCATATTATTATTGTTGTTTTTGTAGATGGTGATGAGGCCCTGTTCCTTGGTCCTCTCAAGGAGTTAAAACCAAGCAGGACCCTGTGGGGCTCCTGGACACAGAAGACATTCTGTCCCCCACTTCTTGTTTATAGGGAACAGCCTCCATGACCTTCATTGAGTTCCAAAGGCAGATTCAAACAGTTGCTAATCAAGGGAGAAGCAGCCAAGAAACCACCTGAGGTAAGATTAAGGAGACCAGAGAAGCTCATCAAGATTAGGAGATGGGGCTTCCCTGGTGGCGCACTGGTTGAGAGTCCCCCTGCCGATGCAGGGGACACGGGTTCGTGCCCCGGTCCGGGAAGATCCCACATGCCGCGGAGCGGCTGAGCCCGTGAGCCATGGCCACTGAGCCTGCGCGTCCGGAGCCTGTGCTCTGCAACGGGAGAGGCCACAACAGTGAGAGGCCCGCGAACCACCGCAAAAAAAAAAAAAAAAGATTAGGAGATGGACCACCTGAGACAAGATTAAAGGAGTGCAGACCCTGCACACACCCTAGTCTTACCAGCAACCCCACCCTTAAACCGCTGTTATAAAACTCCTCATCAAATCCTCCTGGGTTGGGGGACATAGTTTCTGGGGCAGGAGTCCGCTTTGTCCCCCTTTGCCTGGCAAAGCAATAAAGTTATTCTTTTCTACTTCACCCAGAACTCTGTCTCCAAGATTTGATTCACCACTGGTGCACAGAGGCCAAACTTTTAGCATCAGAATCCCCAACTATCCCTATCCTGGGCCTTTTCTGTGGTCTCTTTTCCCAGCTGCTACCAAGTCTGTTCAGGATCAAGATGTTGAACTATCACCCCAGTGTCACTGAAAAATTAATTAATAGTCAATTTAAGGGCTTCCCTGGTGGCACAGTGGTTAAGAATCTGCCTGCCAACGCAGGGGACACAGGTTTGAGCCCTGGTCCGGGAAGATCCTGCATGCCGCGGAGCAACTAAGCCCATGCGCCACAACTACTGAGTCTGCGCTCTAGAGCCCATGAACCAGAACTACTGAAGCCCGCGCACCTAGAGTCCATGCTCTGCAACAATAGAAGCCACCGCAATTAGAAGCCCGCACACTGCAGCGAAAAGTAGGCCCTGCTTGCCGCAACTTGAGAAAGCCCGTGTGCAGCAACGAAGACCCAACGCAGCCAAAAATAAATAAAAATATAATAAATAAATTATTTTAAATAGTCAATTTAAGAAAGAAATAGAAATTTTTATTAGAGCCAATCTGAGGATTATAACCTGGGAGACAGTCTTTCAGAAAGCTCTGAGGACTGTTCTGCCTATTAGAGGTCAAAGCACAGTTATGTACATTTTTGAGATAAAGTGTTATACGTTAAATGACATATTGATGGTTTACACAATCCAGATCTGCATGTGCAAAGCAAGTAATGAGTCATCTTGACCCCTTACAAGATTAGGAAGGAATGTTATTGATAGGGACAGAGTAAAGGGACAAAGTAGGTAAATAGTTAATCCCACTAGGGGATTGTAAGTAAAGAAAAAAACAATGGGAGACACCTGTAAGTTAATGATCACTCAAGAAAGCATGTTTGCTTAGCAACAAAACCATGCAACAGAAGCATGAGACGTGCCCCAAAACAATAAAACAATTGTGGCATGAGACCCACATCCTGCCCAGTGAGCTCAGTAAGTTAATGACCCCTAGGACACGCTCTCTGCACACATTAAAAAAAAATAATAATTTATGGAAAGGTGACATTTCAAAGTGAAAGACCCTCATTGTACTGAGACCTGAAATAATTTTTCCATAGTGCCATGACAGTCCCAGCTTGACCGTGTAGAGACAAGAGAACTCCCCCACCTGACATGGAGGAGGAACTGATGATGGAAGTGTGACATCTACTCAAGAATGAGGAAGAAGGTGTTCTTCTCCCCCTCCCCACTTTTCCTTTGATTATAAAACTGTGGCCCACTAAGTTCTATTATAAGAGCAAAGACAATAATATATTTCTCTTTCTCCCCCCAAAATGCAAGTAGTTTTGGTGGTTCTGCTTTGCAAAGCTGTCAGGAGCCCAGGAGCCTTTCACTTTATGGTGTTTTCATCTGTAAGATGTTGTCCTTGTTCCCATGGTCCAAGGTCCACATTCCAACCAGTAGAGAGGGGAAAATGACAAAAGGAAGGACCACACATTACATTATAAAGCATAACTTAGAAGCTGTCCACAACACTTCTTCCTCTCACAGCCCTTTGGACAAAATGCAGTCTTATGGATATACTTTATTACAAAGGAGGCTAGGAAATGTAGTTTTCATACTGGGAAGACTGTACAGAAAAAAAACCAACAACTTCTGGATCTCTTAATAGAGAAAAGGAGAATGGCTTTTAGAGAACGGAAAGCAGTTTGTACCATCGCTAGATAGCCAAGTATTTGACAATTTACAGACCTGATTGATGATTTTACTGATTTTTTTGTCAGAGGCTCATTGAAGAGACATTTATCCAAGACAAAGTTATTAAATACTTGGAATTCTTTCCATTGAATTATGTAACAAGCGAAAAAGGTGAGTTCCTTTTGTGGATATATATGTGTGTGGGTGGACATATATGTTTATCTATTTAAATATATATATTTATTTGCCCCGGAAATTTCTTCAAGGATACTCAGAAGACTGTTATAAATAATTAACTTTGAAGAGTAGAACAGGTTGTGAAGAGGAGGGAGGCTTTACATTTCATTTTATTCCCTTCTGTATTGTTAAATACACTTACCATGTACATATATAATAATGAGAGCTAGTTAATAAAAATAAGGGAGATTCTGCCTTTGATTTAAAAGCATACAATTTAAAGTTGGAAAGGAATTTAGAAATCCAAGTCAAGATATACTATCAAATAAAAAAGAAAAAAAAGATAGTTGAAGATTCCTTTGACTACTACCATCTTGTTTGGGTTTTTTAAATTATATATAATGATGTAATAAAAAATTCACATTTTAAGGCAACACAAGAAAAATTTAAACATTAAGCTTTTTCTCTGCCCTTTGGCCTCTTCCCTCCCCTCTAGTGTGCCTGTACATCCGCATTACGCATTAACCAAGCCTCCCCAATGGCAAAAATCCCTGATCAACCATAAAGAGCATTTTTTCTTCTTCTGGCACCAGTTATCCTTAGAAGATAACATTCCTTTCTCAACCCTGTAAGGGGTCATGAGGACCCACCACTTGCCTTATACGTGCAGACATCTTTGGTGAACTTTATGTACAATGTTAATATACCATTTCCCTTAAAGACAGCGATTGGTGCAGAACAGACTGGTCAGACAACCTGGGGAGATACTGGGCCACACGAAATGGAAGTTCTTAGCTTAAATACTTATGACCTTATTAATGTTACTAGCTGTATTACTTGTATTCTGCCTATTTTACAAGACCATTGTTTCTTGCATTACCAAATGTGTGACTGAGTCTTAGATAAAATTAGTGATGATGAAGCAACTTGAAAGATCAATGACTGTAATAGTGTAACTCTAGATATGGGAAGAAGCAACAAGAGGGAACTATTTCCTGGACCATAACAGACTAGTAAGACAGGTGGTCCAGAGGTTTTGGCTACTGTTAACAGGGTCTAGTCCTGTAACAGCACATTGTGTGACCTATCAACAAAATCCTCCCTGACCTGGGGATGAGCATTCTTAGCATCACAGGACAAACTGGTCCCTAAATGCCTCCCAAACCTTTATCAAAATTAAGACCAAGGGGCTTCCCTGGTGGCGCAGTGGTTGAGAGTCCAGGGAATGGTGTGTAAAATAATGTTGCCCACTATCCAGTTCAACACGAGTCAAGTTAGCAGCCACTGCACTCACTGACCTACAATACACCCTGAAAGGAACTCAGGGCAAAAGTCAGGATGAGGCACTTCGTGCTCTAGGAAAACTGGCAGAACTGGCCCTCAGATCGTCACATATTTTCAGGAGAAAATATTTTGAATCCAGTTTCTCACATCTTCTCGTACTTAGAAAAGCACTAAAGCCATTAACTAAGCTATCTGTTCCTTGTGAATAGCAGTAACCTTTTACCAAGATGTGTGCTTGACTGCACGTACCCCTTTGCCAAAATCACATATATACTGGCCTCTTTGTTTACCTCTTCAGAACAGTCCTCAGAGCTTTCTAAAAGACTGTCTCCCGGGTTATAACCCTCAGGTTGGCTTGAATAAAATTTTCCACTTCTTTCTTAGATTGCATATTAATTTTTTCATTGGCAATAGGATATAAATATACACATGTAGGTGTGTATATGGATAGATAGAGCTACATAAAAAAAGAAACAAATTGGAGAAGTACACATCATATTGTGAACTACATTTATCTCTAGAGATTAGGGATGTGAAGGAGTTTCACTTTCTATTTTATTTATTTGTGGAGTGATTTTATTATTATGTTGACTCATTTGACTCCTTTTTTAGCAGAAAAAAAAAAAACATAGATAAAAATGGAAAGATTCTGCTGGGGAGGAAGACATTTTCCTCTACCCTCCAGGTTCTTTTGGCTGTTCTAAGAATTAAACTGACATGAGACAGATTAACAGGAGAAA
>NW_020174706.1:0-467 GCF_003031525.2 Neophocaena asiaeorientalis asiaeorientalis
CGTGTGATCGGGAAAGGTTTCTAAAACGTACCTCATTTTTCGTCTCCTGGTGGTCGCGTTCGCCATTCCAGCCGCTTTGCTAACAATCTCCCCATTTGGAGAGTCAGCGCCTTAAACCTCCTGTTTCACACAGTCTGCAATTAGTGCGGAGGATGAACGGGATGAGGGGGAACCAATGAGAGAATAGCTGTAGGTGTTTGGACGGGTACATGTTACTCTAATTTCCCATCAGGAGAAGAATCAACCAAAGCCTCAGCCTGCAGCCCCGGAACCAGAATAGGCCCTATAGCAATCCTGCGGTTTTGCGGCCAGCTCACAAAAATGCCAGTTGAGAAATGGAACTCAGGGGACTGCAGTTCAGAAACCTGCAGAGTTATAAAGGAGAACTACCGTCAAAAAATATATTGGGGCTTCCCTGGTGGCGCAGTGGTTGAGAGTCCGCCTGCCGATGCAGGGGACACAGGTTC
>NW_020174706.1:618-23769 GCF_003031525.2 Neophocaena asiaeorientalis asiaeorientalis
AAAAAAAAAAAAATATTGAGGTAAGGCATAGAAGAGCATTTGAAATCGAGGGAGAATTGCAGGAAACAGGTTTCAAGAGATAGATTGGAGTCTCCCTTAAAGCACAGGAAAAGCGGCAGAACTTCAAAAGATTGAAAGAGTGAAAAAGATTCAACCTCCTCAGGGCTTTGTGGATGCTGAGCAGGGGGCTCCTGCTGGGGTAAAGTTTTAGCCTCCTCATAAAGCTCTGCATGATGAGGTTGGGCCTCCTGCTGGGATGGAGAAGTTTCAGCTTCCTCTGGGGGCTCCATAGTTTTATCTGGGCTCCCAAAAACATTCCTAGGTATGCTCTCCTCAGGTTAAATGGCATCCATAATGGGGTCTAAATAATCACCCTGCAACTGTTGTTCTAGACCCTGAGTGTTTTTTTTGAAATTGGTCTGTAGTTCCAACTACAACTTTGGCAAGCCGTTGATGCTGAACTAGATCTTTCTTCAGTTTTGGGGGTGAAACCATAAACTTCATTGGTTTTGAGCTCTTACTACCTAGAGGTGGAACAAGTATTTCAAACGATTGATGATCTTCAGCCTGATCTAGACCTATGTCTTTAGTCTCACTTTTGTGTCCACAAGGCAGAAACAAGGGCTAATTCTGATCCCAGTCTAGAACTGGAACTGCCTCTGGGAGCTTTTGCACTGGAACTGCCTCTGGGAACTTTTGATATTGGGTTTGCTTGTTATTCAGATCCTGATGTGGAACAGCAAACCGATCTGGCCCTGTAGGCATCTCTCCAACCGAATCCGTGTCCGGGTATGGAACCTCCGTCTCAGTCAACTCCTGATGAGGTGGGGCCACCATCTGGACTGGAGACAAGGACATCAAGTAATTAAAGCCCCCGGCTTCTGCCAGGGATGTAAGGGCATGGGCAATTTGGGAGGGGTTCTGAGACATGTGAATACAAAGCCTCGGTCAGACGTCCGGGATTGGGGGTCACGTGCACGGGGCCCATGGCCCATTCTGGAGGCTGAACTGCCTGGACTAGAAACCACAGTCCTTGCCATGTGAGGAAAAGCCGTGGGGCACAGCCACGACACAGAGGCGCAGCTGCGACATAACTTGCGGCGGCTCCAGGGTCAATGACCCAGGCCAGTGAGGAGCCGGAGCCTCATCCTCCTTCAGAGCCAAACCTAACTGCTCTGCCAGCACCGGGATGCAGCGGCTCACGTTAGCAACCGCGGGGCCCCGGCCCCGCCTAACGTCCCACCCGTTATTTATGACATCTTTAGTTGCACCACAGTTATTAGGCTCATGCGGAGATCCAATCCGCACCACCAGAGTGGGCCTTTTTCCCAGAGTCCCCAGGGCGCAAGCCAAAAGTCAACAATTACCTCCTGCCGGGCCCTCTTCCCAACCCCGCCCTGCCCTCCCTGGCCCCAAACAATGAGGCGGGATTTGGCCTGCAGACCCGAGTGGCCCCAAACTCCAGCAGCCCAGGGGTGGAGGGGGGTTGGGAAGGATGCAGAGCTTCCCGTGGAAACCAAAGGACCTGGCATTCTGGGACATTCAAAAGTGCTAGTCCAGTTCTGGCAATCTGAACTCTTCCTCCACAATGCTGAAGTCTGAGAGACATTCTTCCTCCCTTTTGCCACACGGCTGACAAGAAAAGTAGGTGACCTGCAAAATGAGCACCAGTTAGGGTGGCAGGAGGGGAACATACCTTACAATTATGTGAAAATGTTGCCATTTCCTCCAAACTCTCAGTATTCACGTCTCATTATTAATACACCACTTTGTTATTAGGGGTCACCACTGAATCAGTGATGACTCCAGAACTTCTGTAGGAGGGGTTTGGGGCAGGTGAGCAATTCACTATGGGAAAGAGAGCCTAAAACCAAGTGAATGGCCCTTTACATTAGCGTGGGAAGACTTCCCCCATCCCAACTTGTCCCAACAGAGCCATTAATCTAGAAAAAGCTACAGTGTCACTTTTCAGAGGTCTACCCTGTGTGAACACATGGAGAAGACACTTAGAATGTTAAAGTCAGCATGATAAGTAATTTTCTTGAAATACTGTAACTAGCACGAAGTTTAATTTCTTCACAGTCCTTTTCATAATCTCTTTAATTTTACTCCTTTTTAATTGTCTGGTACACTTTTAACACCTAAACTCCAAGAGAGAAGGAGCTTCACCTTATTTCCAGTGCCTAGCACATGATGGTTTCTAAATGGAACTGATTCCAAGATTGGCCTCATTTAGGAGTGGATCTGTTGTTATAATTAGGTTTCCAGAATCTTTAGTATCAATAAGGAACCCTTTCCTCTAACATTTCATAGGAAGCTAGACTTCTTAAAGCCCAAACATGGATACGTTTCAAGTTCCCTTGACTGATTTAAATTGATTTAAAATAATTAGTTTGCACAGGAAAAAACTTTCAAATTTTTTCAGAACATAACCACCTTTTCTTTCTCTACTTTCTTCCCTTCAAAACAAACTTTGCAACATTGGGGTGAGTTAAATAATGAGAAATCTAGCTAAAAATTAAGCTCTCAATGACACGACACACATTTTTTGCTCCTTTTAAATAAAAATCCTATATGCAGTACATTAATGTTTTCTTTCAGAAATTACGTTGACAACTTAATCTGTAACTCGAGGCATCCATATAACTGTTTACAGAAAGGTTCTTTGGCAAAATATTTAACACAAGATACATATGAGATGCTGATATCTGGGTAATATACCTTACTTGAAAGGTATGAATAGTTTTTAGACAGTGTAGCATAATCACACTTAAGACCATAGTTACTTTGTTCCCAAATCCCTGCAATTCTAATTGAGGGGAGTTCTAAAAGGCCTGTGACTTCTCCTGTGTCCACAACCATAGACCTACACTGGTGGCCCTTAATCCTGCTCTCGAAACTTCAAATAAGGGGCCAGAGACAAGGTCCAGGACTTGGAGAAGTACTAGAAATTCCCTGCCTCAAAAGCACTTTCAGAGTTTCACCTTTTCCTAAGGAAGACAGAGATGAGTAGATATGCTGAAGTCTTCCACGTCCTGCTGGTTGTTTTGAATTATGGCTATACTGGCTGTGTACCCCTTGAGCTTTTATCTCCACATACTTGAATTAAATCCTGTAGTTCCTCTTCGGTTCTAGCATCAGTGACATCTTCACAGGGTCTCTATGCCACAGCTGTTTTACCACTTTCTGTAATAAAGTTAACAAGAATCAATTCAGAAGTTTTCTTGCTCTAAAACTTCCTGTATACAACGGTAGCACCGAATAATTAGACATTCTTTTGACTTCTAAAAGCAGAAAATAAGAGCATTTTCCTAGAAGTTCCCTCATCTGACACGTCAGTTTTTATTATAATTATATGTGAAAACATATATAAGAAGTATCAACTTTGGTTCAAAAACTTTATGATCTTAGAAATAAGAACTAAGGAGTAAGGACATAGAAATTAAAAGCCGTGGAAACAAAAATGTTCAATCACAATACAATTAAATAGGAAGGCATTAGGTGGGGGTCAAAGTGAGTTCAAACCTGGGAGAGATACCACTGGACTATAACAGATACTTCCTATTAGAAGCAAGGCAAGTGCCTACTCCCTGGGACCAAAATTCTACCAGATACAATGAACAAAGCTTTGGAGACAGAGCAGACAGACAGAGCATTTGAACACTCTACTGGCAGAAACTGGCCCATGTACCCTTTGGACAATACAGCTTTCCTCAAGGCAAACTAGAGCCACCAGGCTTTTTGGTCTAAGGGGTTTTGTATACATATAAGGAGTACCTTGGCATACTAGGCACAAACAACCCAATCATTTAGTTTGGTTCTTAAAGGTTGTTACCCAGAGTTGACAGCAGATGGAGATTGTGCCTGATGACCAGGGAAGTCAAACTTCACTGGAAGGACTGCCAGGCTGGAAGGCCAAGTCCAATCCTGGGCCAACTCTTACAAGCCAATAAGGTCGCTGACAACTTACCTAGGATTTCTCAGTCTCTAAGCCTGCAGGGCTGTGAAGCAGGGGAGCAATTCTGTTCCCGGAATCTACTAATCATAAAGTTTCCTTTGGGCACAGCCTGTGACATTCTCACCGCTGTATAACTGGATAGGGAACACAATCAACGCTATTCAATAGCATAACCAGTTTCAAGGCTCACAAAAACTTAGCCGATTATTATATAAGAATCATATTCATCCAATACATCAGAAATAAACACTTCAACAAGAAAACAACGGTAATAATAATAGTCAATATATTCTGTCTGCTTACTATGTTTCACGCATAGTTCTAAGCTTTTTATATTCATCACCTCATTTACTCTTACAATATCCCCCATTTCGTGGTAAGCTGAATTACTAACCCTATATACAGATAAAGAAATTGCAGCTTAGAGATATTAAATACCTTCAAATGTCTCTGGCTAGAAAAACCTAAAATTGCAACAACAACAGCAACAAAATCTAAGAGACAATGTTAGGACTCAAACACAGGTGTCCAAGGCTTATAATCACTACCCTATTCTGTATGAGAAGCAAGCAATTGAGGAAGAACTGGATCAAACACTTTCTCTATGAACTGAGGCCAGTCATTCTACATCTAAACACTGGGGACAATAATATGTGCTGTCGTTCTTCTCATAAATGCCACAAAGAACAAATGTAAGACTGCTGCTGTGAAAGCATATGGTGAATGAAAGAATATGTAATGTTTTGGATAACCATTATTTTCATCCAATTAACTTTTCAAATAAGTTTATTTGCTCACTGAAACTGAAGCACTTCAATGACAATCAAAAAGGTCTTACCTAAAACCACATTCAGCAATTTCTGGAATGCATCTGTCATAACTTTCTGAATAGCAAGCTTCTGGGTTATCTTCCTTCTCATAAGGAATGATAATGACCCTAAATCCAACCAAAACAGATGAATTTAAAATGCCTATATGAATAACTGATTTCTAGGTTATATGTTTAAAACTAAAAATGCATCTGTGATTCTTAGATCATTACCTCAGTGATTAAGGGCAGGCACAACACTGGGGTACGGTAAATGTTTCTGTTGTAGGTATACCCTGGCATGGCATATTTTTACAGCTCCGATCTATTCTGGAAGTTCCTAAAATACTACACGGGAAATGCAAACCAAGAACGTGGCACAAATCTCATATTACTCACAGATTTCAAATGGACAAGCTGAGGCTACACTGCTACAGACACTGCTCTCCTCTGCATCAAGGGCTGGACTCATACAGTGAGATAGATTTGGTTGTAGTGCAGATGATCTGGACTCTACTCAACCATCACCCACTCAGGTGGGTGGTGGAGCCTCCTCCACTCCATTCGTTAACAGCCCTGCCTCTGACTTAAAACCCTAAGCCCAAGTGCCATGGATTCTAGGAAAAACCTCAGTATCAATCGGAATCCCCTTTCTTGGGATCTACATTTATTTCTCCGCTCAGGCCATTCTATAGGAGGCAAAGGACTGAACATTTGCACATAAGTTTATTTCAGTCTTCAAACAATGATTTTTTGGGGATAACTGAAGGCCAGAAGACGTGTATTTCAAGGATTATTTTAGCACAAAACAAATTATTAACCAAAAAAATAATAACTAATTTTCCCTCCTCCTAAGCTTCTTGGCAGGCAGCGAGTTCTAAAACTCTAAAGTTTAAGGTGTTCTCAGGTATTGCCTAAGATAAAAACCTATATTATCGGGCAGAACAATTCTGCCCAGGGCTTTACTTGCTTAGAAAGGTGATGATGTATCTGAAAAGTTGAGTTTCAGAATGAAAGGAAAAAAGAGAAATCCCGCTGCCTCACCTCCCCACACACACACACACATACTGGAAAACAGACCTTCCTCCAACTTACCCAAAGGTTCCTCAGCCATGCCAACTCAGGGACTCCTGCAATTGTGGGAGGGCAACACCACCTCTAAAGCACAGAAGAACTTCAGGCTTTGCTTCTGAAGTAGTGTCACAATATCTTAATTTTCCCTTTCTTCAAGGTTAGAAAGATCCTGAAGCTGTTAGGATTTTGAATTAAAGGCTAGACTTCAACATATTCTGTTGTTAGAAATAAAAACTAAACTCCAGCAATCCCAGGTAATAGTTTAGGTATGCTATCCCTTCAAAATCAACTGAGACTTGCAAATGAATGACTAGATATGGACAACTATTTTTTATGATATACCATACAAATACTGGAGAAAATTATGGACACCACCATTCAAGTCATTGAGTTTATCACTAATTCTAAGTGGCAGGCCAATGCTCAGATACTTCCATGTGGAAGCCTCCCACATCTCCTCACCATAGCCCTGTTCTATTCTTCTCTCTAAAGTCTAGGAATTCAATGTTGAAAGGAGTCTAGTTAGTCAAAGAAAGTCTACAGAGTTTACCTTGATGATCCTTTTTGACCACCCATGGAAATCAAAGTAGTAATTTGCCAATTCTTGGCATCTGGAGCTGTTTAGGGCAAGCGTATTATGTTGAACCGCCTTATGTCTGGTGCCGAGACGAACCTAAAGACATAAAAGACCTAAAAATATCACCACCCTACATAGAGACTTATTTTGGATATACCTGAGATTTATCAATACCAATTTTATAGAGTGGTTGTGAAGATTAAGTAGGACATTTTAAGCAATGAGTTCACAGTGAACCCTAAATAAATGTTATTTATTATTTTTAAGTCAGTACTTTTCTGCATCATTTCCAGGGCCCCTGATTAACCAGAAAGTTCCCTGACATCCGGTCGAAAGTGATGATGAAAGCATCCAAGGAAGCCCAGCAAAAGCCTATTATGGGGCTGGGGGTAAGCAAAGGAATGGACTGTCTCATCCTGTAGAGCTCCTGCTTTAGAATATGACCTGAAGAGGAGACAAGATGGACCTGCCACTGAATTAGGACCTTAATCTGTAGCACCCCCTCCCCAATTTACTAACCCCTGTTAGAAGAGGGAATATGTATACCTTTATAAATGTAAATGAAGCAACGAAAAGAATTAGAGGTTCATCTGCATTAACAAGCTTCTTTGAGAGTGCAAATATTTCCAGTCTTATACTCTCTAAATAACTTACATATTACTGTGGATTTTTTACATCACTATTTCTTTCTTAAAGGTCCATTTCCATTTTGAACAGGGTGTAGTATATAAATTTAGTCATAAAAATTCAAATAATACAAATAAAGTCAAAGCATTGTTAATTCTTTATTGATTTGTTTCTGCATCTTCCTCAGTCACTAGTTTATGAGCTCCTTAAGTGCCTGAAGGAACCATATATTGTTCTTTCCTTGTTACCAGAAAGAAGAATACATATTGGCATATAATAGAGGAATGATGGTCTGTTGACTGAGTGAAGGAATGAGTACATAAGAAAATGAAATTACTTTCTCCAACTGAAGCTGCCTGCAGGGAAGGAGAAATGAAGACTAATGTTTAAATGTTGAGTGTCATATGGGAGGCTATGTCCTGTGTGGTGAGTCATAATGGAGCCGTCCTGGACAATTAGGAGTCTTCAGAAGGGCTCTGAGCCACTGGGTAGTAGAGACAGTTGACATCTGGGATAACCTTGCCACAGTTCTTGCTGGCAAACCTTTCCCTTCGTGCTACTGAGAAAAACTCAGATACATTAGGCCTTTCCTTCATTTTATGTTAAGATGTTATTCTCTTTTCTGTATTTATAAAAAACACAGGGGAAAAAGATAGAAAGATACCTGCCAATGAATAAGAGAACACATAATTGGAACTTCCGTGTTGGTGCAGTGGTTAAGATTCCGTTATCCCAATGCAGGGGGCCCAGGTTCAATCCCCGGTCAGGGAACTAGGTCTCACATGCATGCTGCAACTAAGAGTTCGCACGTCACATTTAAGAAGCCTGCAAGCCTCAAATAAAGGAGTCTGCCTGCTGCAAATGGGGAGCCCACATGCCACAACTGGGGAGCCCTTGAGCCGCAACTAAGGAGCCCGCCTGCTGCAACTGAGACCCGGTGCAACCAAATAAATAAATAAATAAATAAAATTGAAAAAGAACCCATAAGTAAAGTAAGGAAAAATTTCGGGCTTGTGGGTAGTAAACTAAGGCTCTGCATTAAATAAAGAAATCTAATACGAATGCCCTTTCCTCTCAACTCTATTGTGACTTGGAGAACATTTTCTTCATTATGCTATCAGTGACAGGCTTTATGCTGTGAAAATCTCACAACCTATGCTTATGGAATGGTCTTAATGTCCAATGTAAGAAAAGAACTCATTACTCACAACTGATACCAAGTAACTGTTTCATCATCTTTCCAGGACCATCTGCAATATCTGAGTGGTACGTGAAATAGTTGCAGGGTCCGCAAATTAAAGAATGTCTGACACAAAATCATTTCAATCCCAGGGACTACAGCCAGGATTGAAGAAGGTGTTAAACAGCATAAAGAAGTGGGAGGTAGTGTACCTGGAGTCACATCTGAGGAGAGTTCTCAGATTCAATAAAGGTGAAATCAGTGGGTAAAGAAATATGGGTGAGAAGAGGCAGCAAGGTCAGTAGGAAGTAGCTAGAGCAAGAAGCCAACCAGAGAAGACATACAATTATAAAGGGAAAGGTCTGGGAAATCTAAGCCTCACTCACTTATTCAGAGGAATTGAAAAGGTTACCTTAACATAATGAAATGTCAATTCTGGGGAAGTAAAATTGGATGGCATGTTAATATGGAATAAGGTTTCTACAATGCATTAAAGAATATTTAACCATTTTCTGGAATCTGAAGTGAGTTCTTAATAGGCAGTTTGAAAGTGATGATGATGATGAAGCCTCCTTTATCTTACATCTGACAAAAGTTTGTCAAGCTCGGGACTTTGCTGTTGGCACACTGGTTAAGAGTCTGGGTGCCAATGCAGGGGACAAGAATTCGATCTTTGTCCACGAAGATCCCACACGCCGCAGAGCAACTAATCCCGTGTGCCACAACTACTGAGCCTGTGCTCTAGAGCCCGTGAGGTACAACTACTGAAGCCCACGTGCCTAGAACCTGTGCTCTGCAACAAGAGAGGCTGTCGCGATGAGAAGCCCACGCACCACAACGAAGAGCAAACTCTGCTCGCCGCAAATACAGAAAGCTGGCGCGCAGCAACAAGACCCATAGCAGCCAAAAATAAATAAATAAATTTATTAATTAATTAAAAAATTTTTTTGTCAACCTCACACATTTGAAATCCACATAAATGTATATATAAGGAAGATTCTTGTGAAGATTTCTTAAATTAAGGGGCAGCATAAAATGATATGAGGTTTAACATCAGTTAAGTTAGGGTTTGGCCTCTAGTTTCCACATTTACTGTCATGAACCTTAAGTAAGTCACTTAACCATCCTGAGTTTGAGTTTCTTCATCTAAAATAAAAGAAAGAAACAACTGGGGCACTGGGGGATCAGTGGAGCAGTGCATGTGAGAGCATTCTGTACACCACAGTGCTGTACAAATGCTAGCGATTTTTTTTTCCCCCCTGGGATCTTAGTTCCCAGACCAGGGATTCAACCCGGGCCTTCAGCAGTGAAAGTGCAGAGTCCTAACCACTGGACCACCAGGGATTTCCAGATGGCCTATTAGTTTTAAATTCAGCACTTCATCCCAGTAGAGCGAGGAATTCCACATTTAGACCCACCTTCACTGGAGATGTGTGAAAAAGCTGCTTCTGGTCACATGCCTTTTGGGCTCTGTGGGCATCCCTTGCTGAATAAAACTTGATGATGGCAGAGAACCCAGGACCGCCCACTGCTGAGTTTGTGAAGACTCGGGCCGAATACAGAAGTCCAAACTGGAGAAGACTGTAAACAGAGAATGCTTTAGGGTGGTCTCACACTACAAAAGTGCAGTAAATTTCAGGCCCAGGAAACCAAATCGCCCATTCCCTTATATTCCCCCAGCCCTTTGCCACAGGTAACTGTGGTGAGCCTGCTACTCCAAACACTTCTCATTTCATGAACAAGTTCCCTCTGAAATCCTAAGCTTGGAGAAGCATTAGGAGGCAATGCCTTCTGTTGGGGACTAACTCTCAAAAATCTATGGGGGTGAGCTGACTGCTCAGGTCGTCTCTAGAACTAAGATTCCTCTCAGCGGAGACCACAGGCAGATGAGGTACTGAAGCAGTACCCCGGGGCGCCCAGTTACTGGGGCGCAGGGCAGCTTCTTCCACCCTTCCCTCCGCTCCGGCACAGCTCAATTGCAAAGCCTCGGGGGTGGGTCCAGAGCTCAGCTCCCACACCAGCAAGGTTTTGTCACCCCCGACGGGAACCGCAAAAAGTACCAATTGCACCAACCCACCGTCACCGCACGTGCACTGCTCGGACGCAAGCGGACTACGCATGCACACGCGCATGCGCACTCTTTAAATACTTAGTGCCAATAAATCTAATATATAGAAAAAGAGCTGAAAGCCCCTGAGTGTTTTGTGGATAGAAAAGCGTGAGATTCAGAGCAAGTTCAGAGCTTGACAGCCAAAGAATAAACTAGCTCTCCGTTCCATCAGAAGTGCTAGGTAGCAGCTTCTGGTTATGGAACCCGAAACTCTCAGGCTCCAAAGAGGACATAAAACAGCATCCCTTGTACTCTTTATAAAATTGCAGAAACAAACAAAATAAACAAAAATATATTTACACCTGTCCTATAAGACAAATGGTACTTGAGACCTAATGTATATAAAATCAGTTTACAAACTGTGAGACACTATATCAATAAGTTCTCATTCGCAGAGAGCACAGCATAGGATATGTGGCCATTAATGTTAATTCCCTTCCCCCTTCCATTCCTTTCTCTTGTTCCTTTATGTATGCGGATCAGTTACATTATTAAGCTGACAATGTAACTGAGCTATTATTAGCTTAGTAATGTAACCAAGAATCTGATTTTTAGCAAGGGGGTAGTTCTTAGAAACTTAGGGAGCTGGAACTCTGAAAGTATGAATTGAAATAATGCAATTACATCATGAATTTTAAATTTTATCATCATTGATTAAAAATAAAAATATTAAATAACTGAAAATTTATTATTCCACAATTTAGACTCACCACAACGTGTGACGTCTGTCAGGCATTCACTGTCACAACGCAGCTTGACTGTCTTTCAGACAACCTCAATGGTATTTTTAAATTGGCAGAGGCAGCAGGCCATATGGCTAGGTAAGATCCTATAAATGGAAACACAGGTAATTAAATTCGTGGTAAAAGAGTTACTTGAGTAGGTAGAAGAGGTAGGCCAAGGCCACCACAGACCAGTGCAAAAAGGAGTTCTTGGGGCGTATGGACTGCAGAACTGGATAGGGGCCGGTTGGCCAATTGCTGCTTTTGACTGTTGTAAATAAATATAGAGGAGGAGAGAGGTGCCCAACAGAATGATTAAGATGGCAGTAGATATGGTATACCTAGAAAAAAGGGAATATGGATTAGAATTGGGTGACACTGATCTGTAGTTTAAATCCAAAGTATTGTTAGACCCAAACGGTCTACGAGGGATTCCAACTCGCCCAAGAACCGCCAAGAGTCGAGAGCCGCTGCAACACGCAAGAGGTTTATTAGGAGCCGATGCACCGGGGTTCCCTGAACCTCACGCAGGAGGCCGATGGGGAACCCCTAAAAGCGGAATCACATACTTTTTATAGGTTTATTTACTCATAGGGCGGGTATATTCTCACAATGATTGGGTAAATGTGACTTTTGAATTCATTGGCTTAGGAACTTTTGCCCCACCTTCTGGCCGTTACAGTTGTTTGTTCATTGTGGCGGTTAGGGCGTTTACCTGTTACGGGCAACTGGAAAATTACCCGCTGGCTGGAAAGTCCCCGTCAACTGAAAAACTCCAAGAATTGGTTTCGATAGGGAGAAGAATTGGTTTCGATAGGGAGAAGGAGTGGCGCACGATAGGGAGAAGAATTGGTTTCGATAGGGAGAAGGAGTGGCGCAAGAGGTTGGTTTACGGGAACAAGTGAGGGGGTGGAAAGTCCCTAAAGGCCCCACAGTATCTCTTTCCAACCCGAAAGCCTCACTTTGGGTTGAGAGTACACAGGAAGAAGGCAGACTTCTAAGAAGAGTCTGAATAAGACTGCACCTTCTGGAGTCCCTTTCTCAGGTCCTATTTGTGAGTAGTAATATATTAGAAATTATTCTAGTAATAGAAAAGCATCGTGTGGTTAAACAATAACAGAGGTCGCTTTGGCCAAATCTGGACAAAAGGAACATTCCAAAGAATAACACTATCATTATAATAAGTTATAACATAGTTAATTTTAAAAAAAGCACACGAGTTCATAATGATACTCAAAATGAAAGTGGGGGAGCTCTTCATTATAGAATAATGTCAGCTAATAAATGGAAAAGGAAAGATAGAATTAGGAAAGTGTCATTTGGCAACTATCAATGTAATCGATTCAGACAAGAATTATCATTGATGCACATTTGGGTGAAGAAGTGTCTGAAAGTAGGATCTTCACTGATCCCAAACTTTCACCCCACATATTATTTTTCAATCACCAAGGGGAAAAATAACTTTACAATGGAGAGATATGGAAGATACCACCTTAATCAAGTGATCAAACTTAGTACTGGGCCACCTGAAGTGATGAAGTATGAAGATTACATCACCTATATAGTATTCTTCCCCAAAAATTTCCTTTGAATCTAATGAGGAAACAGACAAATCCAGACTGTTGGGCAATTTATAAGACAACTGGCTTAGACTCTTCAAAAATGCCAATGTCATAAAACACCAAGAAAAAAAATAGCAGGGAAATATTGTAGCTTAAAGGAAACAAAGACAAGACATGCAATGCCTAATCTTATTTGGACCCTGTATCAAAGCAAAACACACTTAAAGAATGTTATCGGATTCTGGCCAAGATGAAGTAACAAGGACCAATTTAACCTTGCACCTGAAGCAATGAAAAAATCAGACAGAACATATGAAAAAACACTTTTCAAGAAACTGGACCTCAGGCAATAAACTTCAGTAATCCTCATGAGGTGGGAAATAAATGAAGTGATCCCTATAATTGCCCTAATTTACTCCTCTGAGAGTTTCCAGGTCATGGTACAGGGAAGAGAAGTCCAGGCAGAGACTGGTGGACTCCCTGACTGACGAAATGGAGCTGACAGTCTGGGAAAACCAAGGTAACTAGAGTTCAAAAAGCAGAGTATCAGAGACAAAAGAAGCGCACAGACAAAGAAGTCTGGAGATATGCAGAGGGATCTCTTGAGAATTCAACAAAGTATTTGTCAGTACATTTGTGTGAGGAATTACTTGATGCCAGGAAAAGGGCCACATGAAAGGATTAATAATAAGAATAACTGGATATCACACAAGGTTGTAGGAATAGTACCTGTTCTTACAAGTCAGACTGGAAAACCTCATGATACTCAGAAAAGACTTGTCTCAGTAGTTGCAAATAATGCGCGCCAGACTAAAGGCTACTTGGACTCCTACCCAACGAATCTTAAAAGCTAGACCTAAAAGAATAAAATTGTTTTGAGTAACTTAATTCCACCCAAAACAAATCCCAAGCATTTCACAAGAATTTAAATATATATATCACACAAGAAACTAAAACTCACAATATCTGGGATCATATGAAAAATTGCCAAGCATGCAAAGAAGTAGGAAAATATGCCCCATAGTGAGGAGAAAAGGCAATCAATCAGAACTAACCCATAATCTATACAGATGTTAGAATTCGCAGAAAAGAACATTTAAAAAGTTATTATACCTGAAGTAAAGTTATTGTAACTGTATTTCATATGTGAAAAAACCTAGACTAAAAACTGAAAATGTTAAGTACTGGCATGGAAAAGGTAAAACAGACCAAAATTGAGCTTCTAGAGATTAAAAGCAATGTCTAAATGAAAAAGATATTGAAAGGTTAATGGCTGATTAGACACTGCAGAAGAAAGGGTCACTGAACATTAAGGCATAGTAATAGAAACTATCCAAAATGAAACAAAAAGAGTAACAAAACTAAACAACAACAAAACTTAATAGAGCATCAGTGAGCTGTGCAACAACTTCAAGTGGCCTAATACATGTGTACTTAAGAGTCCATGAAGGAGAGGAGAAATGAAAAAATTTGAAGAAATAATAGCCAAAATGTTTCCAAAATGGTAAACACTATAAAGCCACAAAGTCAAGGAGATCAATGAACTTTAAGCATAAGAAACATGGACAAAACTACACCAATGCACAAAAAATAATCAAATTGCTCAAAACCAGCAGTAAAGAGAAAAATTTTAAAGTAGCAAGAGGAAAAAACTATACACTACATACAGAGGAACAAAGATATCAATGACAGCAGAATTTTTGTTGGAAACAATGTAAATGAGAACACAGTGAAATAACATCTTTAAAGTAGTGAATTGAATTCTATCAAGCTAGAATTCTATACCCAAATATGTCAAAACAAAAGCAAAATAAAGACTGTCTCAGACATCCAAAGCTGAAAGAATTCATTACTAGTAGACTTTCACTTTAAGGAATGTTAAAAGAAGTATTTTCAAGCAGAAGAAAAATGACATCAGATTGGAATATGGATCTACATAAAAGATTAAGAATACAGGGCTTCCCTGGTGGCGCAGTGGTTGACGATCCCACATGCCACGGAGCAACTGAGCCTGTACCTCACAACTACTGAGCCTGCACTCTAGAGCCTGTGTGCCACAACTACTGAAGCCCATGCACCTGGAGCCTGTGCTCTGCAACAAGAGAAGACATCCAGTGAGAAGCGGGTGCACTGCAACGAAGAGTAGGCCCTGCTCGCCGCAACTGGAGAAAGCCCAGGAGAAGCAAAAAAGACCCAACGCCGCAAAAAAATAAATTAAAAAAATACTTAAAAAAAATTTTAAAGGATTTTAGTCATTCAATATATGTCTCCGAACACAATGGAAATAAATTAGAAGTTAACAAATCTGAAAAAGCTCCAAATATTTGGAAAGTAAACAACACACTTCTGAGTAACTTTGTGGTCAAAGAAGAAATCAAAAGGGAAATCAGAAACTATTTTGAACTCACTGAAACTGAAAACATAGTATGTCAACATGTGGGATATTGCTAAATCTGTACTCAACTCCCTCAGCTTCCACCTTAATCTGGGAAAACGAGAGCAAGTTAATCACAGAGTAAGAGAAGAAAGAACACAATAAAGATCAAGGTATAAATAAATAAAATGGAAAACAGAAAAATTCTATGGATATGAAAAGGATAATAAGAGAATAAATAGAATATACCAATAAATTCAAGATGAAATGGACAAGTTCCTTGAAAGACAAGCACTACTAAAGTTTTTCAAGAATATAGATATTAGGGCTTCCCTGGTGGTGCAGCGTTTGAGAGTCCGCCTGCCGATGCAGGGGACATGGGTTCGTGCCCCCGTCTGTGAAGATCCCACATGCTGCGGAGTGGCTGGGCCCGTGAGCCATGGCCGTTGAGCCTGCGCGTCCGGAGCCTGTGCTCTGCAACGGGAGAGGTCACAACAGTGAGAGGCCCGCGTACCGCCAAAAAAAAAAAAAGAATACAGCTATTAAAGAAATTGGATGTGCAGTTTAGAACCTTCCAACAAAGAAAGCTTCAAGTCCAGGTGGCTTAACTGATAAATTCTACCAAACATTTAAGGAATAAAATAATGTCAATTCTACACAAACTCTACCAGAAAGTTGAAGAGAAGGGCATATTTCCCAACTTATTTATAAGGCCAACTTTCACCATATCAAGATTAGACAATGACATTGCAAGAAAACTACAGACCAGTATCTCTCATGAACACAGAGGCAAAAATTCTTAACAAAATTTTAGCATATCAAATCCAGTATTATATAAAAAGATGATACATCATGTCCAATTGGGTTTATCTCAAGAATGAAAGGTTGGTTTAATATCTGAAAATCAATTTACCAAACTTAGTACACTAAAAAAGAAAAATCAGGACATCTCTGGTGGGGCAGTGGTCAAGAATCCACCTGCCAGTGCAGGGGACATGGGTTTCAGCCCTGGTCCGGGAAGATCCCACATGCCACGGAGCAACTAAGCCCGTGCGCCACAACTAATGAACCTGTGCTCTAGAGCCTTCCATCCAACTTCCATCCAACTACTGAGCCCATGTGCCACAACTAGTGAAATCCATTCACCTAGAGTTTGTGCCCTGCAACAAGAGAAGCCACCGCAATGAGAAGCCTGCATACTGCAATGAAGAGTAGTCCCTGCTCGCCACAACTAGAGAAAGCCTGCATGCAGCAATGAAGACCCAAAGCAGGCAAAAATAAATAAACAAATTAACAAAAGAAAAGAAGGGAAAAATGACATAATCATTGCAATAGATGCAGGAAAACAATGAAAAGAATCTAACATCCATTCCTGATTAAAGAGAAAAACAGCCCTCAGTAGACTAGGAATGGAAGGAGACTTGCTCAACCTGATAAATGACTTCTACAAAACACCAAACATCATATTTAATGGTGAAGGACAAAGTACTTTCTCTCCAGGATCAGGACAAAAGCAAGGATGTCTACTCTCATTACTTCTATTTGACACTGCACTGAAGGTTCTAGCCAGTGCAATAGGGCAACAAAAAATAAGCCATATTCAGAATGGAAAGGAAGAAGTAGAACTATCTTTATTTGCAGATAACATGATTATGTAGAAAACCTGATAGAATCTACAAAATTGCTACTGGAACTAATAAATGAGTTTATCAAGTTTGCAGGGTACAAGATGAACATACAAAAAGATTAATTTATCTCAACAAACAATCAGAGATCAAACTTTTAAAATACTACTTATATTAGAATCAAACATATAAAATACTTAGAATAAATCTGATAAAATATGTAACAGACTTGCACACTGAAAACTGTAAAATATTGCTGTGGGAAATTAAGGAAGACCTAAATAAATGGAGAGATATAATGTATTCATGGATCTGAAGATTCAATATTGATATCAATTCTCCCCAAATTGATTTATAGATCAAAATCCCAGTAGGCTTTTCTGTAGAAACAGGCAAGCTAATTCTAAATTTTATCTGGAAATAAAATTCAGAATAACTAAAACAACGTTGAAAAATAACAAAGTTGAAGAACAGTAACTGATTTCAAGGCTTATGAAGCTACACTTTGAAGACATTGTGATAGTAGTGTAAAGATACACAAAAAATCAAAGGAACAGAAAAGAAAGTTCAGAAGTACAGAGAGGTGGACAACTGACTTTCAGGTTCAAAGGCATTTGAGAGGAGAAACAATAGTCTTTTCAATAAATGATGCTGGAACAACTGAATATCCAGGTTCAAAACAAAAAAAAACAACTTCCATCCAAACCATATACAGAAATGAACTCAAATTGGTTCAAAGGTCTAAATGTATAACATAAAACTATAAAACTTCTAGAGCAAAACAAGTGAAAAATTTTATGGCCTTGAGTTAGGCAAGATTTCTTAGATACAACACCAAAAGCATAATCCATAAAAGAAAAAAATAGATAAATTAGCCACCATCAAAATTAAGAATTTCTGCCCTACAAAAGACACTACAGAGAGAATGAAAAGATGAGTCCCAGAATGGGAGAAAATACTTAGCAACTTACACATTGGATAAAGGACTAATTTCAAGAATATATAAAGAACTCTCAAAACTCCAGAAAAATATAGATAAAAGATTCAAAGATATACATATGGAAAATAAGCATATGAAAAGATGTTTGACATGATGAATCATTAGGGATGCTAGAGTGAGAAAAAATTGCACACCTATTAAACTATCTAAAATTAAAAATACTGAGCATAGCAAGTGTTGGCCGCAACGTGAAGAAGATGTAACTCTCATACACTGCTGGTAGAGATGTAAAATGATCAAGCCACTATGGAAAATAGGTATTTTTTAAAAACTTAAACATGCACTTACCAATGATCCAGCCATTCTACTTGCAGGTATTTACCCAAGAGAAATGGAAATATATATCCATACAATGACTTGTACACAAATATTCATAGCAACTTTATCTGTAATAGACAAAGACTGAAACAACTCACTTGTCCATCAGTGGTGAATAGATAAATTGGGGTACATCCGTATAATGGAATACTATTCAACAACAAACAGAAATGAATTACTGATATATACAAAAATATGGATGAAGATTAAAATAATCATGCTGAGCTTAGAAGCCAGTCAGAAAAAAGTATACACTGCATGATTCCATTTACATAAAATTCTAGAAAAGGCAAACAGAAAGCACATCAATGGTTGCATGGCGACTGGAAAGGGCAAGGAACGACTGGAAGCAATAATTACAAAGAAATGTTAAGAAACTTTCTGAGGTGATGGACATTTTGATTTTGGTGATGTCTTCATGGTGTGTATGTATGTGTGTGTGTGAACACAGATTACTGTATGTTAATTATACCTCAAAAAGCTGTTAAAAGAAATGATATTATATGAGAGAGAATGGGGGAAAATTGAATAGCAACTCTTTATTAGGTAATATTATTGTGCAGGAATTTAATTTCTTCAATACTGTGTGTTAACAGTATTGTAGTTACATAGGGAAATAAATTTTTCTTTTTTTTGCCGTATGCGGGCCTCTCACTGTTGTGGCCTCTCCCGTTGTGGAGCACAGGCTCAAGATGCGCAGGCCCAGCACAGCTATTACAGAAATGCAAAATGTGGCAAAAACCACGAGATGCAACTACACACCTACTAGAAAGGCTAAATTTGTTTTAAAAACAAATATAATGATCAGGTGACGATGTGGATCAACTGCAACTCTCATAGACTGCTAGTGGGAAACCAAAATGGCACAGGCACTTTAGAAAACAGTTTAGCAGTTTCTTAAAAAGTTAAATATGCACTTAGCATATGATGATGCAATCCAGCCCTTAGGTATTTTACCCCAAAGAAATGGAAACATATGCTCGCACAAAACATATGTTCACACACACATGTGAGTGTTTTCAGAGGCTTTGTTCATAATAGCCAGAAAACTAGAAAAAACTCAAATGTTCATCAGTCACTGAATGCGTAAACAAACTGTGTCTCCACACAAGTAGAATACTACTCAGCAATAAAAAGAATGAACTACTGACAGGTGCAACAAAACAGATGAATCTCCAAAGAGACTGGTAAGTGAAAGAAGCCAAAAACAAACGGCTACATACCACATGATTTCAGTTATAAGATATTCTGGAAAAGGCAACATTATACGGACAAAAATCAGATTGTTGGTTGACAGGGGCTGGTAGTGGGAGGAGGACGGATTGACTACAAAGGGACATGAGGGGTCTTTTGGGATTTCAGAAGATTTCTTTACCTCAAATGTGGTGGCTACAGAATTATAAGTTTGTCAAAACACATCACAAGGTATATTTATAAATAGTGAATTTTGTGAAATGAAAATTATACATAAATAAACCTGACTTAAGAAAATAATAAAAGAAAACTAAAGAAAAACAATTGAGTGAAAATAAATGTAAGAAAAATCAATTTACAGTTTTTCCAATTCAAGGGTCATCATGAGGATGCTTTCAATAGTTGTAAGTGACACTTGTGTTGTTCCCATGTCTCTGAAGCAGAAGCCCAAACATGCATGATATAAAACCCTAAGACAAAAATTCTACACTTAAAAAGATACTTAACATGTGATTACTTCAATTCTGGCTTCTTACTTGCCATAGATGATAATTCCAAAAAGCTCTTATTGAAGAAATTTAAATTTGCATCATCAAATGAATGACCTTGGTGCTGAACAGCACAATCATTGTTTATTATCCTAACTTTTCATTTTCAATTGCATCTACCTCTTTGATCACTCTTTTTAATAAAATCATGTACCCCTTATTCCTTTTTGCTTTCTGGGATAAATAACATTCCTATATGCATCTACATCTTCATAACTATATGTGTTCTTCAACACTGTTCTCATTCTCTGCTGGCTGTCTTACCCATATATATTCTTTCTTAATCCTTTTCTTTGCCAATAACTCTTATTTCAATAACCCAGTTAAAATCTAAATTATGACTTTTCAGCCAAAGTACTCAATCTTTGACGAAAGCAAAAAAGAGCAGAAATTATCTCATGAGCCATGAAACTGCTGCAATACTTACAAATATTTTAATGCTGGCAATTTAAAGAAACAAAAAAATAGAAAAAAAAGGTAGCTAGCAAAGAAAAAATATGCCAAAGAACTTTTCAGGTTAAAAACCCAAGAAGTGCCTATGCTGGTAGGAAGCCCTTGCTCTGTAAAAAAGTACAATTCCTAGTGTCCTCCAGAATTCAAGGTGTTTTTCTTTCATCTCTACAAATTTTTTTAAATTTCATGATTTAAACTACCCAGTTAAAGACAAAAATAGGGCTAATTCCTTGGTTCTGGAGCCAAAGAAGGAGAGATAAATCCAATAGGAACTGCTGAAAGCCATACTCCCGTCACATAGTACCATGTGTATTCTTCTATCACAGCCTTTGTTACTGTGTATGTAATCACCTGTTTACTTGTCAGTCCCCTAGATAGTCAGCAACTTGAGAGCAGGGACCACACTTTATTGTCATTATTATTCCTCTGCCTGACACAGTGCCTAATATTTACTAGGTATTTCATAAATGTTTGCTGAATAAATAAAATTTTGTTTATATATCAATAAAATAAACAAATAAATTTGGGGGAACAAAATTTTATTCCAAAATGCTGGAATAGATTTTCTTCTTAGTTTCTTCTCTCTCTTTTTTTTTTTCTTACTTCTTTAAAACAAATAGGGGAAAAAAGACCAAAAGAAACAGGAAGAAAGGAAAGAATATCTAACTTTAGGTTAACTCTACTCAAGAATTATTAGCATATTTTTCCAGAATATTAGAAAGATAATTACCAAAACTAATATCTTTTGGGTTGCCAGGCATCTGTGATCAGCATTTAACAGTCAATCCTCACAGTAACCTTATGTGATAGATATATTACCCCATTGTACGAATGAGGAAACTGAGGCGCAGAGAAGTTACATAACTTGTCCTAAGCCATCAAGTTAGTAAGAAGCAGAGCTGGAATTTGAACTCACTTCTGACTGTAAAGCCTGTGTTTAACCTGAATGAAAAAAAAAGTGGGGGGGTGTTAAACCTATGTTAATTTAACCTTAATTTTCAGAGCACTAAATACAGAAATACCTTTTCAGTCTTCATCTACCCATCTGGGAAAGCCTCTATGAGAATTATATTTTCTCTTTTTAGTTAGTATTAACCTTTTAATTTATTTTTTCCTTAATCATCTCGCATGACAAATATTTAATTAGCCTATGGTCATTGAGACTTTAGAGATTTTTTTAAAACTATTGCAGGAAAATCAGTAAAAATGATGGAGGAAGGACATCTGAAAATTCATCCCTCCATAGAAGCAACAATACCAGTAACAACAGCAACAACAACAAAACTGGCAAAAATGGTCTGAATCAACTTCTTCTGAACTCTGGAGATTTAACCAACAGGCTTACTGCACATTGGGAAGCAATTTATTCAAGGAAAACAAATTAATTTCTGTAAGAACAATGAGATCTGTGTTGCTTGAACTTGTCCTTGACCTTTGCTCTCCATGCCAGTGGTAGCCTTGAAAAACAGCCCACATCCCTGGTACCAGAAGGAGCAGCATGGACTGGGAGGTCCTTCAAAGCCTCATTCCCAAAGAACTGTCATTGTTTAACATGTCTGGTGGTCCCCTGGAAGACAGCACTTGAAAGGCTTGCCCTTTGACCTGACTGAGAGCTGTCTAGTGAGAAAAGCCGCTTCTCAGGTGGCATTACTGGAAAACATTTTCAAGCAAATATTTTAACATGGCGGTTGCATGAGGCAATGGATAATACGTAGGGGCAATAAACAGCCCAACCGAAAAGCTTAAAAAGAAAAGCTGAGGAATGAGATGTCCACAGAGACTTTGAAATGTGCCAATGTATTCCTGGGAAACTGGAAGACCACAAGACATATTCCTGGTAATCTAGGAAAATAACTGTTAGCATTAATAAAAGAATTCATCAAGGTTGTAGGATATTAAGATCAATATTATTTCTACACACCTGCAATGAGTAATCCAAAAATGAAATTAAGAAAAAAAAACAATTCCATGTGTAACAGCACCACAAGAAAAAAAATACTTACGGAAAAACTTAACCAAGTAAGTGCAAGATTCACACTGAAAAGTACAAAACTGTTGAAAGAAATTGAAGAAGATCTAAATAAATATAAAGACATGCTAGATTCATGGACTGGAAGATAATCTTATTAAAATGTCACTACTTCCCAAATCGACCTATGGTTCCATTGCAATTCCTATCAAAATCCCAGCTGATATCTTTCCAGAAATTGCCAATAATTCCAAAATTCATATGGCAATTCAAGGAAACAGAGTAACCAAAACAATGTTGGTAACGAACAAAGTGGGGGACTCACACATCCTAGTTTCAATACTCAGTTGAAAGCTACTGCAATCACAGTGTGGTACTGGAATAAGAACAGACATGTATATCAGTGGAACAGAAATGACAGTATAGAAATAAACCCTCATATTTTTGGTCTATTGATTTTCAACAAGCGTACCAAAACAATTCAATGTGGAAAGAACAGTCTTTTCAAATGATGCTGGGACAACTGTACATCCAGACACAAAACTATCAAGCAAGTGAAAAAACATATAGAATGGGAGAAAATACTACAGTTGGGAAGAATAAGAGGCAGTTGGGAGAAGAAAAGCATAGTAGTTGCTAGGTGTGACAATCTCAAAATTTTGAACTATTACAAATAAAACAGCCACCCTGAATCACCCCAAAGGGAAGACCCAAGTTATTTTTGTTTTTAGTGTTAATGCTTTTCTAAATCTGAGAAGGTGCCAGGATTCTAGTACATAGCAAAAAGTGATGACAGCACCCTGAAGTGTATAAACTTTTGTGTGTATGTCGCTATCTAAAGGAAACCAACGCTAGCTGACTGGGGAAGCATTAGTGCGGCTCTGTGACTGCAGCTCAATTTGCCTTCATAGTGTAGCCACACCTCGCTTATTGATATTCTCAACAATGAGGTAAATAATTCAATAGGGATAAGTCTTTGATTTTCCCCTTATTCTCTCTTAGTGCTTATGTTCTTGGTACCATATTATTTTTACTTTTTTTTTTTTTTTTTG
>NW_020174706.1:23893-25018 GCF_003031525.2 Neophocaena asiaeorientalis asiaeorientalis
TTTTTTTTTTTTTTTTTGCGGTACGCGGGCCTCTCGCTGTTGCGGCCTCTCCCGCTGCAGAGCACAGGCTCCGGACGCGTAGGCCCAGCGTCCACGTCCCACGGGCGCAGCCGCTCCGTGACATGCTGGATCCTCCTGGACCGAGGCACGAACCCGCATCCCCCGCATCAGCAGGCAGACTCTCAACCACTGCACCACCAGGGAGGCCCTTGGTACCATATTAATGTACCACAGAGAAGGCAGCATGTGAATGTGCTCTGTCTGGTTAAGTTATATAGCCTTTCTACATTGTAGAGTCCTACAGTTTCTAAAATCATGGAGCTTGTATTGTTAGAACCAATGAAGTGACTAAAAGAATTTTTAAAAATAAGCCATCAGTCTGGACCTTCATAGGTGAATGAAGCAGAAACACTGTAAAGTCAGAAAAAAAAGTATACTTAACATTTAGGATTATCAACCACTGCTGGTTTTCCATAATATATTTCATTCCTGATTTTATCTGAAAGAGATGTGATTACTACCAACATTCAAAAAGTGGTACTTTATTAATTAATAAGCTCTTGGCTCATTTTTGAGGTTGATTTCGGATTTAAAATAGACTACCACACTGCTAACTACTTCACCTGATGTTTGTCAATAACATAGAGGCTTCATTCCAGAAACCTACTGACTTATAATTACCTGCAGCCCAGTGATGAATCAGGGTTTTGTGGGGCCTGAAGCTCATCTACTTTGGAAAATCCTATCTAATAAAAACATGCAAAATTATGAATACAAAAATTGCTAGGACCCTTCTCAAGACCTTGGAAGGGACCTCTGCAAGTGAGGAGCCCCGAAGCCTAAGCTTCATTGAATTCATGATAAATCCACCTCAGCTGGGGCCCTTTCCCAAACTTATTTAATGCAGGAAACTTATAAACACCCCAGTAATATGTCATTATAGATAATAAAATAACTTAACTCGAGGCATCTTCCCTTGGTGGCTAGCCTTTGGAAAGAGATGCAATAAAGTTTATATCTCACCATGGCAAATGCTTCCTGAAGCAAATTAGCTATGTCTATTAGAAAGACTTATCCCAAAACAAAGACTTACTATACTGTGACAGTCTTTTTTTTTTTTTTTCA
>NW_020174706.1:30271-30572 GCF_003031525.2 Neophocaena asiaeorientalis asiaeorientalis
ATAATATATTTCATTCCTGATTTTATCTGAAAGAGATGTGATTACTACCAACATTCAAAAAGTGGTACTTTATTAATTAATAAGCTCTTGGCTCATTTTTGAGGTTGATTTCGGATTTAAAATAGACTACCACACTGCTAACTACTTCACCTGATGTTTGTCAATAACATAGAGGCTTCATTCCAGAAACCTACTGACTTATAATTACCTGCAGGCCAGTGATGAATCAGGGTTTTGTGGGGCCTGAAGCTCATCTACTTTGGAAAATCCTATCTAATAAAAACATGCAAAATTATGAATA
>NW_020174706.1:30718-48944 GCF_003031525.2 Neophocaena asiaeorientalis asiaeorientalis
ACCCCAGTAATGTCATTATATAGGTAATAAAATAACAACTCGAGGCATCTTCCCTTGGTGGCTAGCCTTTGGAAAGAGATGCAATAAAGTTTATATCTCACCATGGCAAATGCTTCCTGAAGCAAATTAGCTATGTCTATTAGAAAGACTTATCCCAAAACGAAGACTTATTATACTGTGACAGTCTATTTTTTTTTTTTCATTTGCTGTACGCGGGCCTCTCACCGTTGTGGCCTCTACCGTTGCGTAGCACAGGCTCCGGACGTACAGGCTCAGCGGCCATGGCTCACGGGCCTAGCCGCTCCGCGGCATGTGGGATCTTCCCGGACCGGGGCACAAACCCAAGTCCCCTGTGTCGGCAGGAGGACTCACAACCACTGCGCCACCAGGGAAGCACTGTGACAATCTTTTGAAAGTAACTGTGAACGAGTGTTAAGAGTACAGTACTAATTGATTTCCAGCACCAGACAGATCTGATTCTTTCACTACCTTTTACTGTCATTTAAGAGGAACACAAATACAAAAAGAACGAGTTGGTGCCTCTTCCATTACACATCTTTTCTAAACTACCACGCATTTTCTACTTCATCACCCACCTCTCTGACCTTGTTACCCTGCTGCATAGACGCTAGAATGGCTCTCATCGATGCTTTCCCATCAACAACCATCTTTCTCCTTCCAGTATGAAAGTTTCTTGGGGAGAAAGTCCCTGCCCTATGCGTCTTTGTATCCCCAGCACTCAGTACAGTGCTGACACACAGTGGGCATGGCATTCAGTGAATGTTTTTGAATGAATTCATTAATTTTTAAACTGCAATTTATTTATTTATTTATTACCACAATGTATTTTCCCATGTTGCCTACATAACTATAGTGAAACTCTGATTCTTATAAGGAACTCTTGCTGTTGTAAGATGTTTAGGAAAGGTGGTGAGTTTAAGACGTTGTATTGTCGCTACTAAAACCTCCTGGTGAAGGCACCCCATGAGCCTGCTCTCCAGTGTGCTGGAAAAGAAAAACTGACCCTTGGTGCTATCTCCCCAAGGTAGGCATCAGCAAACTAACAAGGGAAAGGAAGGAGGCCACTAAAGATAGGCATCTGCAGGAATTGCTAATCCAGCTCCAGACACAGCCTCAACACCTTCATTAACCCAAAATGTGTGAACTGTGTGAAACTGGATTTCAGAACCACAAGACAGGTAAGAGAGTCTTTTCCAAAGCCAGGTGTAGAAGAGCTCTCTTTTACCTTGAGTCTGAAATCACCTTCGGGCCATTGAACATACCCTCCATCATTTCCTTGTGTCATGAGAAATCACAGAATTTTTGAGCTGAAGAGCTGTAAAACCCACACTTCTTATGAAGAGTAGTCAGCAAAGAATGTATATTGTTATTAGGCTACAGCAATGTATTTTCTTTATATTTTTCACACTACAGCTGAACACAAACAATGCCTTTTTCCATATCTCAAAGGTTCCCATTGGCTACAGATAATTCACTTCAGAGATATATGCTTTTTGAAAAATAATGTTCTGGTTGGCTGGGGAGATCCCTGTGGTGGGTGTTCAGGAATTCTTTCTGCTTTACCATTTAAAAGAGCTAATAATGGTTGGGGAAGCACCCACACCTTTTGCTCCCTGAAGAATTCGGTGCTAAACTTAGTTCTTTGCAGCTCTGTGTTGCATACATTTTAAGCAGTTAGGAACTTTGCACATGAGGAGGATTCAAAGTTAAATTCAAAAGTGGAACTTCAGGGACCATTCGCATATTGGAGAGGCATCAATGGGATTCCATGACAATGCTAATTTGAGTGCTTTGCTTGGTGCCTTTTATTGCCTGTGCTAAAGATCAGTACTATGGAAAGCAGAGCGTTTCATATATATGACTTATACAAGTCTCTTGGCCTCTTTGTTCCTTAGTTTCCTCATTTGAAAAAATAAAATAAATGGCTCTCAAGACATGTTTTCCAGAATTCATACTGGTCTTACACCCAGCTAACCAATAACTGAATGATGCTTTTACACACAGTTTTTTACATGTATTCATCTTCTATTTCACTTACTACTTGTGGAAAAACTGCATTCCATGCCGGGCCTGGATGTTCCAAAGCTCAGTTCTGTGAGTAAATTGCAACCAAGATTTCTACAAAAAAAGACACAAGCAAAAGAAGAAGAAAAATGTATATTCTTTCAGAACATTTATCCTTTGGCAATAATTCTAATTTATATATGATGAAACATAACATCACTACTCCCTCCATACACTAAAGAAATCTCACTGTGGAAGATGTTATGATTTATACTTTCATGATTAGATATGTGGTGCATTAGATAGAAAATAGTAAATGTTCATTAAATACTTGTATTAAGTGATCTTTATTTCTCTAGAAAGGCGGCACTCTTGGCATTTTTGGCTGGATAATTCTTTGCTGTGGCAGGCTCCCCTGAACAGCTGGATGTTTAGTAGCATCTCTGACCTCTGTCCACCTCATGCCAGTAGCATATACAGTTCTGACAAGGAAAAATATCTCCAGACACTACCAAATGTCACCTGCGTGAAAAAATCACCCTGGTTGAGAACCACTGCTCTATAATGATTCACTCTGATCTGTGTAATAATTCTCACAGTAATCTTTGCTACAGACAAAAAGGTTTTGCTACCTAATTTTAGTAGTAATTTTAATCATATTTCAAACTGAGTAACAAATTAATTTTACAAAAAATTAAGCTTTATTAAAATTCCAAATATAATGAAGTTATATTTGTAACTTACATAAACTGCCAGAAAGGCATTGGTTCACATGTACGTTTTTCGACAGACGGTATTTTATTGCAGGATAAATCTCTAGGAAAGGTAAAAGGAAAATATTGCCTCAATTAGCTATTAGATATCTAATTAGTAGGAATAACTAGTAGAAGTTAGAATAATAATAATAAATAAGAAGCTTTGTTCTAATCTCCAAACCTTAGGAATTACTATTTGAACCTTCCAGAGCCCCAAACCCTGACTTCACCTCTCTTAAGAGTCTCACCTTCAGGATCTTCATAAATTAAATATACAACTGTAGATCTTTATAGATTTTGGAGGTAATCTTTCCTGAGAGCAGAGGCATTGATTAGATTCCAACTTTTGTGGCCTTATCAAATTCTAGATTATGAGCTCAACGTTTTTATCTCTATATATCATTATAATTTCTAATATTAGGAGGAATATTCTTATATTTACACATTTCCCAGTATAGTTCCATTTCTCTAGGCCAATTCATTACCGGAAGAAATAAAAGATACCTTTTCACAAAACTTGAAAGGATGTTACTCCTGTCATTAATATGTAACGTTAATCCAGGATTACACTTTCTATCATATTGACTTTTATTCGAAAATACCTACTCTTGACGATAGCTGACTATCTTATTTCCATTGATCCCAGCTTAGTCTCTCATTTCACCTAGATCGGTATAACTGTCTTCTGACTGCTGTTTCCATCTCTACCCTCTCCCTTTCTAAAACATGCTCCACGGGATCACCAGATTAACTGCTCTGGCCATGGAATCAGCCTCACCGTCGGCAGGTGATTACTGACCAGGGACTGGATGGAGCTTGGACCTACCCAACAGCAAACCTGCTGTATCAGTGGGATCAGCCTCATACACCAACAGGCACACACCAGCTTCAGGAATACCACCGTCCAGCAGCGTGTGTGACCAGAACACTCACTTGCAGGCCAGAAGCAGCCATGGACTCAGCTGGGTCCTGACCCTGCCCATCAGAATGCCAACACAAGATTAGGGATACCCCAGACCCTGCAGATAGTTGTGTCAGGGACAGTGATCCAACACCAACTCTGCGACTCCTGGGTCCTGCAGCCAGCACTCAGGACCTGTGTCTTCCTCCCAGTAGCCAGCATAGCCCCAGGACCAGTGACTGGGCACTAGCCCTGAAATCACCTGGACTGCAATTCAACCCATAAGTGATCCAGCACTAGATTTGGTGTCCCCCAGAGTTGTGCAGCCAGCTGCCTTATGATTTAGCCTCACCAAGCAGCACAGACAGCCTCCATACTAGGCAGAGTCTGGCAAACATGCACTCCGGGGGCAGCCAAGCCTACCAGACAACCCACAGTAGTCAGCCCACCACAACAGAAGAGCCCAAGCAGCCCGCATACGGGCTACACCTAGAACTTATAGTTCTAATGACCAGGGGACAGTGGGCGCCTGGGACACATAGGACCCCTCCTACAAAAGGCCACTTCTCTAATGTCAGGAAATGTAACAAACCTACTACATACATAGCAATAAAAACAGCAAGTTAAGAAAAATGACGTGACACAGAAACAGGATCCAAATGAAGGAACGAGATAAGAACTCAGAAGAAGATCTAAGTGAAGTGGAGACAGCCAATCTCCTCAACAAAGAGTTCAAGGTAATGACTATAAAGATGATCAAAGAACTCAGGAGAAGAACCGATGACCAGAGCAAGAAGTTAGAATTTTTTAAAAAAGAGTTAGACCATTAAAGGACAACAAAACAGAGGTGAGGAATACAATAACTGAAATGAAAAATACACTAAAAGGAAACTACTGTAGACTAAATGATACAAAGGAAATGAATCAGAAAACTGAGGACAGAGTACTGGCAATCACTGAAGATGAACGGTAAAACAATAGATTAAAATAAAATGAGGAAAGTTGAACAGACTTGTGAAACAACATCAAGTGTACTAATGTTTGCATTATACTGGTCCCAGAAGAAAAAGGAAAGAGAAAGCAGTGTAGAACATACCTGCAGACATAAGAGCTGAAAACTTCCATAACCTGGGAAAGAAAACAGACATCCATGTCCAGTAAACACAGTAAGGCCAAGACAGAATCAACCCAAAGAGGACCACAACAAGACTCACTGTAATTAAAATGGCAAAAAAATAAAGATAAAAAGACACTATTAAAAGGAGCAAAGGAAAAGCAACAAGTTACAAACATGGGAACTTGCATAAAGTTATCAGCTGACTTTTCAGGATAACCTCTGCATGCCACAAGGGAGTGGCATGGTATATTTAAAGTCATGAAAGGGAAAAGTCTATAACCAAAAATACTCTACCCAGCAAGGCTCTCCTTCAGATTTGATGGTGAGATCTAAAGTTTTACAGAGAAGCAAAACTAAAAGAGTTCAGCAACGTCAAACCAGCTTTATGAGAAATCTTAAAGGGGCTTTTCTCAGTGAAAAACGAAAGGCCACGACTGAAACCTAAAAATTAGGAAAGGAAACTTACTAAAGGAAAAACCTCATTGGATAAGGCAAATATTCAACAAAGGCAGGAAATCAACCATGTACATAGCTTTACTATTTTCTATCTAATGCACCACATATCTAATCATGAAAGTATAAATCATAATATCTTCCACAGTGAGATTTCTTTAGTGTATGGGAAGGATGAAAGAAAACAGTAATAAAATCATCTATATTCACAATAAGAAGTTCAGGGACACACAAAACAAGTAGATGTAAAATATAAAGTCAAATTCAGTAACTGTGGGGGAGCAGAGTAACAGTGCAGGGTTGTTAGTGTCCATGGGAAATTTAGAGCCCAGCAACTTAAATAATCACACACACACACACACACACAAAACTGAAAGAAATCCAAATATTAAAGACAGTCCTCACATCACAGATGAAGGGAATAAAAGGGGAAGAAAGGAACACTGAAGAAATTAAAGAGGGATTCTAAAAATACCCAAGCCAAATGAAAATGAACACACAATGATCCAAAATCTATGGGACACAGCCAACACAGTTCACAGGGGGAAGTTATAGTGATACAAGCTTATTCTTAGGAAACAAGAAAAATATGAAATAAACAACCTAACATTACACCTGAAGGAATTAGAAAAAGAAGAAAAAATAAAACTCAAAGCTGTCAGAAAGAAAAAAATTAAGAAAACAATGCCATATGCAATCACACCAAAAAGAATAAGATACTTAGGAACAAACACCCCTAAGCAGGTAGAAGACATGTGCTCAGAAATCTACCAGCCATTGGTGAAAGAAGTTGAAGGGAACAGAAAAAGATGGGGAAATATAGCAGGTCCATGGACTGGAAGAATTAATATTGTTAAAATAATCATGCTACCAAAGACAATCTACAGATTTAATGCAATCCCTTTCAGAATACCAAAGCATTTTCACAGAACTTGAAAAAGTAATTTTAAAATTTGTATAGAAACACAAAGACCCCAAATAGCCAAACAATCTTGAGAAAGAACAGAGCTGGAGGCATCATGCACCTTGACTTCAGATTATACTGAAAAGCGAGAGTAATCAAAGAGAATCGGACCGGAGCAAAAAAGACACAAAGATCACTGGAATAGAAGAGATCCCAGAAAGAAGCCCACACACTTATATTTAATTGATTTATGACAAAGCAGGCAATATGGAGAAAAAAACTGCCTCTTCAATAAGTGGTACTGGGAAAACTGGTCAGCTACATGGAAAAGAATAAAATTAGAGTATTTTAGCACACCATATATAAAATAAACGCAAAACTGAATAAAGACTTAAATATAGGACCATAAAACCCCTAGAGGAAAATACAGAACATTCTTCAACATAAATGATTGCAACAGTTTTGGGTTCAGTCTACTAAGGCAAATGAAACAAAAGCAAGAATAAACAAATGGGACTTCACTACACTTAAAAGATTTTGCACAGCAAAGGAAACCAAAGACAAAATGAAAAGACCACCTGCTGAAGGAGAGACAATATTTGCACATGATAACAGGTTAACACCAAAAAGATGACCAAGCAAGGGTTCATATCTAAACTACAGAAACAGCACATGCAACTCAATATCAGAACAACACCCAAAATCTTTTTTAAAAATATGAGAAGAGCTAAATAGACATTTTTCCAAGAAAAAATACAGATAGACAGCCAGAACTCACAAAGATGCTAAACATAGCTAATCTGGCAATAAAATGCAAATCAAAACAATGAGATATATCACCTCAGGCTTGTCAGAATGGCTGTCATCAAAAAGGTCACAAATAACAAGGGTTAGTGAGGATGTGGGGAAAGGGAAACTCTTGTACACTCTTGATGTGAATGTGAAGTAGTGCAGCTACTGTGGAAAGCAGAATGGAGGTTCCACAAAAAACTAAAAACAGAACTACCATAATATCCTGCAATTTCACTCTTGGGTATATAACAAGAAGACAAAAACACTATTTCAAAAACATAACTGCACACCAATGTTCATAACAGTGTTATTTGCCATAGCCAAGATATAGAGTCAAACTAAGTGTTCATCAATAGGTTAGGGGATAAAAAAAATTTTCTATGATGACTTCAGCAAAACAGGAAATTTTGCCATTTGCAAGAACATGGATGGACTTGGAGGGTATTATGCTTAGTAAAATAAGCCGCAGAGAAAACAAGCCTGGTAGGTTATCACTTACACGTGGCTTCTAAAAAATTGAATAAAACAACAACAAAACAGACTCAAAGATTAAAGAACAGACTAATGGTTACCAGCAGGGAGAGACAAGGTGGAGGAGCAAAGTATTGGTAGGAGATTCTGAGGAAGAATCCACTATGTATAAAATCAATAATCTACAGTGACGTACTGTATGGCATGCGGAATAGAGCCACTCTTTTATAGTAAGTATAAATGGAGATATACTTAAACATTTATGAATCATTATGTGTTGTACCTCTGAAACTAATATAATAATGTAAACTAACTACAGATCAATAAAATATAAAGTAAGAAACAATAAAGAGGAGATTATTAGATAGAAATCAATTAAATAAACACAAGTTTTGGAAATCAATGAATTAAAAAACAACATGTAAGATACAACATTGGCATTTAAAGTGCACGATCTATTCATTTAAGTGGTGAAAAATGGTACCCATTCTTACAATTTTTGTATACCTAAGATAAATTATTATCTACAAAAATATGTTACAAATATTCACTCAAAAAGAAAGAGAAAATTTGGATTAACCAATTTTAGTATACAAATTTAATAACAAAGTCTCTATGTAACATTGATTAGAATAAGTTCTGTTAGCCACTTATAGTTTGTGATGTAAAATCTCTTAAACCAAAAAAATCAGTCTTTCTACATTATTCCATTAGACATACATAGAAGTTAAAAGAAATGAGAAGACAGAAAAATCAACTAAGAAGGTGAATTTACTGAGAAACAGTCATTCTTTCTCCCTCTTTCTTTTCTTTTCCTCCTTTTCCAGGTCTCTTTCCGTTCCAATCAAGAGAAGTCTTGAGAGTTCTGAGAATATTTCTTTAAGGGCTTCAAATCACCATACCTACATCCTCTGCCACAACTACACACACAGGAACAAAAATAAACCTGTGCTATCTACTCATGTAGGAGGGATTCGTGCAAAATAAACTCCTACATGGAGACCAACAGGTGAGTTTTCTACCTGTTTTTTATAATGCCCTTCCATTATAGTAAATCCCACACATTATGAGGCTCTTCCTTGAAGTCAAAAAACTTGCATTCATTTCAAGTACCTGGTGATCATAGGGTACAGCCAGGGAAGGTGCCATCCTCCTTGGGGGGAGGGCGGTGAATGGGCTCCTGCAGCCATGCACCTCCTGATGTACAGATTCTGGAGAAACAAAGGGCGGTCACACCGCAGTCAACCTGTCAGGCTGTCGGGCCACTGGGCAACGCTAGCAGCTTGCAAGTTACCTCTCAGTTGCTGAAAGCAAAACTCTGTCTCCCCTGTGAAGCCAGGCAATTTAAGCCAGAGAGTCAGAGGAGACCGGTAATCAACTCCTCCTCTCTGCTCACCTCCTTGGGGTTACAGCAACCCCATCTCCAAACCCAACTCTGATCCTGGAGTGCCAAAGTGGGAGTGCAGGTGGGCTCTGCCGGTGCTTTAGCGCCCTCTGGAGGTTGTCTTCTCTAATGGCAACTCTCAGCCCTTCCTCCTCCTCCTTCCCTAGTCCTGGGGGCTGCCATGCCCTCTGCAGCTACTGGCCTGATTTCATTCTCCTTTTTTCTCCAATTACAATGTAGTGTCCTACAGAGGTTTGGAATCTCTTGAAGGAAGATCTTTTAGTCAATACACCTTAACCGTAAGAAGTTGGTTTCAAGAATGAACCTGAAATACTGTATTTTTCTCCTGATGATTCCAAGGAGAGACAGCTCAAGTTTTCTAAATCATAAGAAAAACCAAGGTAAATATGATATTCTGAGCCAGAGATGAAAAAGCAGTTTTTAGCACTCCCTCCTCATGTCATATGACCGGGATTTAAATCAATCAGCTGCCACTGCTTTTTAAATCACATGACCCAACTTTAAATCAATCAGCTGCTTCCCTGTAACTCACGTGACTTGGCTTTGAATAGTAAGAAATGCAGAGGTACAAAAATGATGTTCTGAACAATAAATGGAAAAACAACATTTTAGAAAGTTTTTTTCTTTTCAAATAGACCATTCATTGCATACAGAGTAAAGGATTCTCTTCTGGATTTCTTGAACTGTAAACACATACAATGTCTCCCTTGGCTTGACTGACTTAGGTTTTTGGGGGTTTTTGCTGTTGTTGTTAACATCTTTATTGGAGTATAATTGCTTTAGTTTTGGGGGTTTTTTGCTGTTGTTGTTAACATCTTTATTGGAGTATAATTGCTTTACCATGTTGTGTTATCTTCTGCTGTATAACAAAGTGAATCAGCTATTCGTACACATACACCCCCATATCCCTCACATCTTGCGTCTCCCTCCCATCCTCCCTATCCCACCTCTAGGTGGTCACAAAGCACTGAGCTGATCTCCCCCTGTACTATATGCAGCTGCTTCCCACTAGCTATCTGTTTCACGTTTGGTACTGTATACATGTCTATACCACTCTCTCACTTCACCCCAGCTTACCCTTCCCCCTCTCTGTGTCCTCAAGTTTGTTCTCTATATCTGCTTCTTTATTCCTCAGCAGCGACTCCTGCAAGGGGTGGGTACTTACTTTTATGCTCAGGGGAAATCCCCTAGTTTGTATTTTTATTTGCGGTACGCAGGCCCCTCATTGTTGTGGTCTCTCCCGTTGCGGAGCACAGGCTCCGGACGCGCAGGCTCAGTGGCCATGGCTCACGGGCCCAGCCGCTCCGCAGCATGTGGGATCTTCCTGGACCGGGGCACGAACCCGCATCCCCTCCATCGGCAGGCAGATTCCCAACCACTGCGCCACCAGGGAAGCCCCCTAGTTTGAATGTAATTTGAGTTTGATCCTGTGAAACCAGAAGAACTGCCCACCAGAGATAAATGAGGAGATTCTGGCCTTTATTAGTATGCACGGTGAACACGGTTGTCCTGGCTGTACTTGCCAACCCTCCTATTTTACCCACCTATTTTTATACATCTTCTTCCCTGTGAGTACATTTGACCAACCCTGAGCTCAAGACTCCTGACCTATTACAGTGACTTTGTCAGCCTTTCTTTAAAAATGGACAGGTAGGGCTTCCCAGGTGGCGCAGTGGTTGAGAGTCCGCCTGCCAATGCGGGGGACACGGGTTCGAGCCCCAGTACGGGATGATGCCACATGCCGTGGAGCGGCTAGGCCCGTGAGCCATGGCCGCTGAGCCTGCGCGTCCGGAGCCTGTGCTCCGCAACGGGAGAGACCACAACAATGAGAGGCCTGCGTACTGCAAAAAAAAAAAGGACAGGTAATGAAATGAATTTAACCTAGAAGCAGCAGCCCAGTAAGGGAAATAAAATCATCAGAAGTTTTCTAATCACAGCCATAGCCATCCAGGGCTCTGTCTTATCTGCTGGGGCATAAGAATGGGACCTTCCTAAACTTGAAGGGCATCCAATCAAACAAGTAAAGGTGTCGCTCACCTCTGGCTCTTGGGAGGGATTGCTAGGCAGTCTACCCAGTGTATACTAATTGCAAAACATTGTCATGGTTCTGAAACACCTATGTTCAAGGAAAGCTTTGGGGGTGCATGAGGAAGGTTTCTTTTTGACATCAAGCAGAAAATAAATCACCAAGCTCTTTGAGCACAGGGGTTCTTAAGAGGTAAGTAGAAGGAAGGAATGGGCAGAAAAGACGATCTCCTCTGAAGTGAAGGTCGTTTTTCCAAAAGAGTAGGATTTAGTCTCAGTTTAAGGAGAAAACTTTTAAATAGCTGGGACAGTTCCAAACTGCAGTTTAGGGAACGAGTGCTTCAAAAGAACAGTGCTTTAAAAGTCCTGGCAAGGCAGCAAGAGGATGAAGAGTTTGTTCTGCATAGTTTTGAACACAGGAGTAAAGAAGCAGAGGCATCTCTGAGTAAAAGGCCCTGAGATCCTATGGCATCAATGGGTCAGTTGCAGGGGGCAGGGGGTGTGGGAGGAAATATTTCTCTCTCAACAACTCCCAGGGCAACCACCCCTCCCTACCCCACCCCCACACTCCTTTCACCCTTCCTCCCTCCACTGTTGGGTCCCCAGGGGCAGCACTTCTTAAGTGGGAGCCCTCAGGCACCATCTCTGCAGTCTGGATTCTTCCTGGAGCCTGGAAAGTTCTGGGACAGGAAGCCAGGTCTGCAAGGCCGCTGGGGTGCAGTCAGACCTGGAGGCCTGGAGGGGAATTGAAGCCCTGAAGTCCACCCACGTCCTTGAAGCCGAGGGAGGAACACATCCTCCTAACAGTACTTCTCAGGGGTCAGCGTGCTCCCCACCGGATGGTGATCCATACTCACTTGAGGCAGCAAGGACTGCCTCTAACTGGCCCCCTCGATTCCGCCTTAAGGGTCCTCGGACATATGTGAGAGCACAGGCCCCGGATGTATTTAGTCAGCTGAGGCCAGTGCTGACGGGGACCCTCCAGTCCCATCCCCCAGCCCCTCCCTCTCGGACTGTATCTAATAGAAGAAAGAGCACAGAGGAATTGGCTGAATCAAGGGACCTGGGAGCCTGGGTATGAGTTTGAAGACCAAGAACCTAAGGCGCAATTACATATTATTGGAAACTCTTGTGGGGTGTGTGTGGGGAGGTTAGGAGGCTGAGCCGACCTGGTGAGTCCAGGCCCAGGACACCACACAGCCCCGCCCCCCCTTCCCTGCCATCAGACAAGGGGTGCCGCAACTCCAGCCGGGACTCTGCACTTTCCCCTCCCTGATTCTCCTCCAAAAGAGCAGGTGGCCCCCCGCTGAGGGCAGGGGCAAGACAAGGCACCAAGTCCCCCTGTACTAAGGCGCTACTGGAAGCTCTTCCTGAACAGCAGTGCTGCCTTGGAGCGAACCCGTGCACCACCAAATTTGGTCTTGTCCTGCAGCTGAGGGACGCAGGCTTCAAGTCAGCTGCCATGGTTTTAAATCAATCAGTCAGGTGACCCGACTTTAAATCACTGTGTGCCCCTCAAGCCTGCAACTTCTAAAGTTGGGAACTTCACTTTGATCCCAGCAGCTCACATAGCTGAATGCATACTGTAGTCACCCCAAAGCCTGGCTTAGAGGCAAGATATAAGGTAAGGGGCTGGGCGTGCACTCATGGTGATGAGAGTGTACTTCATGGACCAGAAGGGTCTAGGTACTCTGGGGTACAGCAAGCAGTGCACGATACAGCAGCTCCCTGGCAAAGCTGGTGATGCACAGCAAGAGCGGGCACACCCATGCATGCCGAGGTTCCAGGGCGGGAGCTGGGGCACAGTCAGCCAGGAAGGTGTGAAAGCGGAGGATCTGAGCCTTCTAGAGAAAGGCAGACACCGAGGATGGATGAGAAACAAAGACCAGATGAAATATGGATTTGAAAAACACACCGTCCTCTTTAAATTGGGGTGGGGGCACCCCAGATTTGAGTCTTCTTACTCCCCAGTACCTACTGCTTTCTCATTTGCCCAATTACTTATGAAATTTACTGATAAGATCTAGCCCATAGAATACTACATTTGTAGTCGTATCGCGTGTTAAAGTTTCTACAGTGGAATAATCTTTTCTACAAGAAACATGTACACTATCTGACATAAATTAAAACCCCTCTTTATAAAGTTCTATACCGGATTTCCCTGGTGGTGCGGTGGTTAAGAATCTGCCTGCCAACGCAGGGGACATGGGTTCGAGCCCAGGTCAGGGAAGTTCCCACATGCCGAGGAGCAGGTATGCCCATGTGCCACACCTACTGAGCCTGCAGGCCACAACTACTGAAGCCCGTGAGCCTAGAGCCGGTGCACCACAGCAAGAGCAGCAAGAGAAGCCACCACAATGAGAAGCCCGTGCACCGCAACAAACACTAGCCCCGGCTCGCCACAACTGGAGAAAGCCCGCGCATAGCAACGAAGACGCAACACAGCCAAAAATTAATTAATTAATTAATTTTTAAAGTACTATATCCTTCTGTACAACTTCTCTGGGAAGAACACAGAGATGGCATGGTAGAGTGAGAAAGACGAATATTTAGTCCACATCTCTCATGCAGGTTCTTGGCTGGCTCAGATAGTTTAACCCCACTTTACAAAGGAGGAAATAAGCTCAGAGAGGTTTCGTAATTTTCCCAAAGCCAAACAGCTACCGAGTGGCAGAACCAGGATCTGAACCAAGTCTGTTACCTTCAAAGCCTAAGTCCTCATCACAACAAAACTCAATTAATATTTACATTTATCGAATTACATTGAAAACTGGGGAGTTCTTGGCACAATCCTGAATAAGAGTGAGAAAGAAAGGAATAGCATTGCTCCTACAGTCAACCAAAATTTTTGGAGCAGGTGCTAGATACCTGGCCCTTTTTGGGGATCAGCAGTGCTCACGACAGGAAGAGTCCTGCTTTCATGAAGCGTGCAGTGGGGAGGAGAGACTGGTGCAACTTGGGTGAGGGATTTCACCTTGCTGGGCCTCTGTTTTCTCATCTGGAAAATGGGACGGGTGCTCCTCATTTCGTGGGATTGTCCAGCCCTCACATTCTCTGATTCCATGAGAAGCATTTGTTTTCTTGTTTCTTTAAAATTCATTCAGGCCCTGAGCCGCGATGAATGCTGTTAGCTGCTCCCCAAATCACTCTATTCCCACCCTTTTCCTGTGATCAGATCTTTCCCAAAACATGACAATCAGTCAAGTCACAGAACTTAAGGGGCACCCAGCAGATAAATTCCAACCCTTGCTTCTCAGGAGCTCTGCCTTCTACCTACCAGGTAAACTTAACTCACCTGGCACAAGCTGGCCATCCCTGGTTTCACATCAACGTGATCTCAGGCACAAACCTCCTTGTTTTTCCATTTTGTCTTTACATTACTGGTTGAAACAACTGTACAAATATGACAAAGATATAAAATCAGGTATCTTCTGCCCCCAGTGCCTACTAATATATGATTCTCTGCCACCTTAATGATAAAGATAGAACATTTCAGCATTCTGCTGCCCTTATTATTTGTCACTTTTGTTGATATTTCTATTGAATACACCTTTCAATATTTTAACAATGAACATTTATGTAGGCTGTTCCAGACCCAGCCTTTAGTGGTAAAGGTTTTGTTGTTATATTTCTATTATGTTTCCTTTAAAAATCATTATCCTATTTAAATGGATTAAGTCAACTCTATAGGCATTTATCCTGTGAATATTGATGAAATGAATACCTACAGGGCAGTAGTACAAGTTGATTGGACTTGAGAACCTCTATTAGCACACTTACGTATAAATATTATCTATATGTAAACCAAAGAACATGCTGAGTGAGATTCTCCGACTCTTTCACTGTCTGCCCCTCAAGCCTGTGAGAAATGGAATATTTCTTACCAGCTCAGTAAACAAAGGATGTCACAGTCATCAGCACTTGCAGCCCTCCAGTGTGAGCCGCGGGCCCTGAGTAATTCAGGATATGCAAATAGAGAATGCAGGCCCCAGAGAGCTGAGGGTGCACATCAAAGGAAGGATTTCAGTGAGCCCAGACTCTGGCATCTTCCTATACAAAAAAAAGCGCTACATTCCTCACGTTGGGAGAGCTGGTTTTCTTTAGTTAAAAATCACCTTTTAATGTTCCCCATTACCTGCGCCAGTCCCCCGCCCTGTCCCCTCCCCCCCGATACTGTAGCTCAGGGAGGAAGAAGCGCAGAGAGACTCGGCTGAATAAGGGGCCTGCGAGCTTCGGGAGGAGTTTTCAGCCGCTTTCCCCGCAGTCGGGAGGAGGGGAGCTGGGGCTGCAGCCGACCCTGCTCCACCCTTGCCCAGTTTCCCCTCAGGACGCTCAGGCCGACCCCCTCCCCAAGCCCCACAGGCCCCGCGAGCCAGGCCGAAGCCAGGGGCGAGAGGAGGGACCGAAGTTCCCCGGGACCAGACGCTGGGGGCCGCTCTTTCTGCACAGCAGCGGCGGGTGGCAGCGAACTCCTGTCCCTCAGAAGCTGGTCTTGCGCTGTCGCCCGGGCACCGGACCAGGCGGAGGGTCGCCGCCCACTTACCCGGCCCGCCGTCCGCACGACTGTCGCGGCTGCGGCCGCCGGGGCCCCTCTAGAACCGGCAGCTTCAGTGAGGCCGCCGTCCCCTCGGCCTCCGGGGAGTTCTGTGACGGCGTAGGGAAGAGACCCCGAACTGCGGGAGTTCCAGCTCTGCGGAAACGCGGGCTCCGTTCTGGGCGCAGAGGGTGGGACCGCTCTGCCCCGAGGCCTTTCGGGAGGGAGGGGGGCGCCGGGGGAGGGAGCCGCCAGGAGCGCAGGGCCCCGTCGGGGTTCCTGGAGGGGAGGCCCGGCCTGGGGGCCCCCCGACTGTGACCGAAGCCCAGGCCTTTTTCCTGGAATCCTACACAAAAAAGTTAGAAAGATACACGGTCTATAGTAAATATTCACAAATGATTGTTGCTGCTGTGCTTACTGTCCTATTAAAGGTGTAAAATCCATAAAACACTTTAAGTTCAAAATTAAATATGAATTTTTACCTTTCTAATTATGTCTCTGCTATTCAAAATTATCCTTAATGGATCAGAGACTGTGGCATCACTAGTTAAAAATGAGCTTGTTAAAAAAATAGAACTCAGGCCCACCGGACCTCCTCACTCATACACAATCTGCACTTTTACAATCTCCCCAGTGTACTTGGGTACCCATGAATAGCTGAAAGATACATTCCTACCTCGACGTATCTTTTCTGTCTGAGAAATACACACATTTTATCCAGTTTGATATAAATAAAACACTCAAAAATGCATATGCCTGTGTTGAAACCATCATTTTATCATTTCTTTTCCAGATAAGTATAGTCTCTATGCTGATTTTGTGGATCACATGCCACACTCTTTTCTTGTAGTTAGAAATAAGGTAGAGAAAATTACTTTGTAAATATATATATATAAATATATAAACATATATATATATATATATAAAATTAGGGGATAATTCAAGACACTCTTCTAAATTAAAAACAGTTCTCTTAACTTGCTGTTTTCTTCTTGGGTCACATTATGAACTCTTCCTGTGGCCACATGGCATGTGTACTTTTAATTTCAGGGACTGCAGACATTCCAGGATATGGCCATAGATTTCTCTCAAGAGGAGTGAGAATGCCTGGACCAAGATCAGTGGGAATTGTACAGGGATGTGATGTTAGAGAAGTATACGAACCTGCTCTCCTTGGGTGAGGATACCTTCCTTCCAGAATTCCTTATCCAACCACAGCGTTTAGAGTCCTTCGTTTGTAGAATGTCTCCTGGAATCTTCTGCTTCCTACAATAGGGTTTCAGATTGCAATGTTTCAGGAAATATTGGGAGTTTGTGGGTATAATTTATCTTATTCTTTTAAAATTGCAGCCTCCCTCAGCCGCATAGCACAGAGAGAGCAGCTTGGTGCTTTGTGACCACCTAGAGTGGTGGGATAGGGAGGGTGGGAGGGAGGGAGATGCAAGAGGGAAGAAATATGGTAACATATGCATATGTATAATTGATTAACTTTGTTATAAACCAGAAAATAACGCATCATTGTAAAGCAATTATATACTCCAATAAAAATGTTAAAAAAATAAAAAATAAAATAAAATTGCAGCCTCCATTTTCATATACTTTGTAACTGCTTGGGATGTGTCTATATGAACTGTGTACTATATGCTTCTGTTATAGTCCTTACAATATTTTATTGTCTTATTTTCTGTAACAATTTTCCATGGATTCTTTGGGCTTAAGGTATATTAAAAGGGAGACTGCGATTCTTGGACTTCCCTGGTGATGCAGTGGTTAAGAATTCGCCTGCCAACGCAGGGGACATGGGTTCGAGCCCTGGTCAGGGAAGTTCCCACATAGCCGCGGAGCAGCTATGCCCATGCGCCACAACTACTGAGCCTGCAGGCCACAACTACTGGAGCCGGCGCACCTACAGTTGGTGCTCCGCAACAACTGCATCAAGAGAAGCCACCGCAATGAGAAGCCCGCGCACCGCAACAAGGAGTAGCCCACACTTGCCGCAACTAGAGAAAGCCCGCGTATGGCAACGAAGACGCAACGCAGCCAAAATTTAATTAATTAATTTTTTAAAAAGTGCTTTATCCTTCTGTACAACTTATCTGGGAAGAACAGAGAGATGGCGTGGGAGAGTGAGAAAGACCAATATTTAGTGCACATCTCTCATGCAAGTGCTCTGCTGGCTCAGATATATTTATCCCCACTTTACAAAGGAGGAAATAAGCTCAGAGAGGTTTCGTAATTTTCCCAAAGCCAAACAGCTATTGAGTGGCAGAACCAGGATCTGAACCAAGTCTGTTACCTTCAAAGCCTAAGTCCTCATCACAACAAAACTCAATTAATATTTACATTTATCGAATTACATTGAAAACTGGGGAGTTCTTGGCACAATCCTGAATAAGAGTGAGAAAGAAAGGAATAGCATTGCTCCTACAGTCAAACAAAATTTTTGGAGCAGCTGCTAGATACCTGGCCCTTTTTGGGGATCAGCAGTGCTCACGACAGGAAGAGTCCTGCTTTCATGGACCACGTAGTGGGGAGGAGAGACGGGTGCAACTTAGGTGAGGGATTTCACCTTGCTGGGCCTCTGTTTTCTCATCTGGAAAATGGGACGGGTGCTCCTCATTTTGTGGGATTGTCCAGCCCTCACATTCTCTGATTCCATGAGAAGCATTTGTTTTCCTGTTTCTTTAAAATTCATTCAGGCCCTGAGCCGTGATGAATGCTGTTAGCAGCTCCCCAAATCACTCTATTCCCACACTTTTCCTGTGACCAGGTCTTTCCCGAAACATGACTCACAATCAGTCACGTCACAGAACCTAAGGGGCACCCAGGAGAAAAATTCCAACC
>NW_020174707.1:0-380 GCF_003031525.2 Neophocaena asiaeorientalis asiaeorientalis
AGAACGGGAGAAAATATTTGCCAATGAAGGAACTGACAAACAATTAATTTCCAAAATTTACAAGCAGCTCATGCAGCTCAAGCACGAAAACACAAACAAGCCAGTCCAGAAATGAGCAGAAGACCTAAAGAGACATTTCTCCAAAGAAGACATACAGACTGCCAACAAACACGTGAAAGAATGCTCAACATCATTCATCATTAGAGAAATGCAAATCAAAACTACAATGAGGTACCATCTCACAGCGGTCAGAATGGCCATCATCAAAAAATCTAGAAACGATAAATGCTGGAGTGGGTGTGGAGAAAAGGGAACCCTCCTGCACTGCTGGTGGGAATGTGATTTGGTACAGCCACTATGGAGAACAGTATGGAGGTTCC
>NW_020174707.1:464-6070 GCF_003031525.2 Neophocaena asiaeorientalis asiaeorientalis
TCATGTACCAAAATGTTCATTGCAGCTCTATTTACAATAGCCCAGAAATGGAAACAACCTAAGTGCCCATCGTCGGATGAATGGATAAAGAAGATGTGGCACATATATACAATGGAATATTACTCAGCCATAAAACGGTATGAAATTGAGCTATTTGTAATGAGGTGGATAGACCTAGAGTCTGTCATAGAGAGTGAAGTAAGTCAGAACGAGAAAGACAAATACCGTACGCTAACACATATATATCTTATTTAAGAAAAAAAATGTCATGAATTACCTAGGCATAAGACAGGAATGAAGACCCAAAGCTACTGGGGAACGGACTTGAGGATATGGGGAGGGGGAAGGGTGAGCTGTGACAGGGCGAGAGAGAGGCATGGACATATATACACTACCAAACGTAAGGTAGATAAGATATGGGAATATATGTATATGCGTAACTGAGTCACTTTGTTATAAAGCAGAAGCTGACACACCACTGTAAAGCAATTATAGTCCAATAAATGTAAAAAAAAGGGAAAACAAAAAAAGTATTTAATTTAAAAGGAAGTAGAAAAAAGGAAAAAAAGAACAAATCACAGATATGACTAAAATAAAACATGTAGCAAGATGAAATTTTTAAACCTTACTGTATCAATAATCACGTTAAATTTTAATGGTATGTATGCCCCAATTCAAAGGTAGATATTTTCAGATTGTATTAAAAAACCAAGACCCAACTGTATGGTCCCTAGAAGAACACACTTTAACTATAAAGGCACAAATAAAACTAAAAGGATGTGAAAAGATATACTATGCTAACACTGACAAAAAGCTGGAGTGACTATATCACTATTAGGCAAATTAGATTGCAGAGTAAAGAATGTTCCCAGTGTTAAGGAATGTAATTTCATATTAATAAAGGGATCACGAGGAAGAATTGCAATCTTGAAAGTTTATGCACCTAATAAATCATGCAAACATGACACAACTACAGAGAGAAATAAACAAATCCAATCTACAATAGTTGGAGATTTCAATGTCCCTCTCTCAACAGTCGATTTTTTAAAGAGAAAAAAATATCAGCAAGGATGTAGTAGACTTGAAGCACAAAATCAACTAACTTTACCAAGACAGAACATTTGGGCCATAAAATAAGTACAATAAATTTAAAAAGATTCAAATCTATACAAAGTATACTCTGACCATAGTGGAATTTAAGTAGGGATCAATAACAGAAAGATCTATGGAAATTCCTCAAATATTTCAAAACTAAACATACTTCTAAATACCCTGTGGCTCAAAGAAGAAATAAAAAAAATATTATAGGGCTTCCCTGGTGGCACAGTGGTTGAGAGTCCGGCTGCCAATGCAGGGGACACGGGTTCGCGCCCCAGTCCAGGGAGATCCCACATGCCGCGGAGCGTCTGGGCCCGTGAGCCATGGCCGCTGAGCCTGTGCGTCCGGAGCCTGTGCTCCACAACAGGATAGGCCACAACAGTGAGAGGCCCGCATACCGCAAAAAAAAAAAATTATGAGATATTGCAAAAGCAATACTTAGGAGTACATTTAAAGCACTAAATGCCTATATTAAAAAATAATCAAATTTCAACGTTATCTTAAATGTAAATGGACTAAATGCTCCAACCAAAAGAAACAGGCTAAATGGATACAAAAACAGGACCTGTATATTTGCTGCCTACAAGAGATTCACTTCAGATCTAGACACATACAGAATGAAGTTGAGGGGATACAGAAAGATATTCCATGCAAATGGAAATCTAAAGAAAGCTGTAGTGGCGATACTCGTATCTGACAAAATTGACTTTAAAATAAAGACTGTTACAAGAGACAAAGAAGAACACTACATAGTGATCAAAGGATCAATCCAGTAAGATATAACAATTGTAAATGTATATGCACCTAACGTAGGAGCACCTCAATATATAATGCAAATGCTGACAGACAGAAAAGGCGAAATTGACAGTAACACAATAATAATGGGGGACTTTAGCCCACGACTTACATCAATGGACAGATCATCCGGACAGAAAATCAATAAGGAACACAGGCTTCAAAAGACACCTTAGACTAGATGGACTTAACTGATATTTATAGAGTATTCCATCCAAAGGCAGCAGAATACACATTCTTTTCAAGTGCACATGGAACATTCTCCAGGATAGATCACGTGCTGGGTCACAAAGCAAGTTTCAGTACATTTAAGAAAACTGAAATCATATGAAGCATCTTTTCCAACCACAATGCTGTGAGGCTAGAAATCAACTACAAGAAAAAAAACTCCAAAAAACATAAACATGTGGAGGCTAAACAACATGCTACTAAGTAAGTAATGGATCACTGAAGAAATCAAAAAATACCTAGAGACAAAAACGAAAGCACAATGATCCAAAATTTACGGGATGCAGCAAAGCTGTTCTAAGAGGGAAGTTTATAGCGATACAAGCTTACCTCAGGAAACAAAAAAAAATCTCAAATAAACAACCTAAGCTTATGCCTAAAGCAACTAGAGAAGGAAAAACAAAACCCAAAGTTAGTAGAAGGAAAGAAATAGTAAAGATCACAGCAGAAATAAATGAAACAGATTTTAAAAAAATAGAAAAGATCGATGAAACTAAAAGCTGGTTCTTTGAAAAGATAAACAAAATTGATAAACCTTTGATAAGCCAGACTCATCAAGAAAAAAATGGAGAGGGCCCAAACTGATAAAATCAGAAATGAAAAAGGAGAAGTTACCACCAACACCACAGAAATACAAAGGATCTTAAGATTACTACTAATAACTATATACCAATAAAATGGACAACCTGGAAGAAAGGGACAAATTCTTAGAAAGGTACACTCTCCCAAGACTGAACCAGGAAGAAATAGAAAATATGAACAGACCAATTACCAGTACTGAAATTGAAAATTTGATTAAAAAACTCCCAACCAATGAAAGTCCAGGACCAGATGGCGTCACAGGCAAATTCTACCAAACATTTAGAGAAGAGTTAACACCTATCCTTCTGAAACTATTCCAAAACACTGCAGAGGAAGGAATACTCCCAAACTAATTTTATGAGGACACCATCACCGTGATACCAAAACCAGACAAAGATACCACAAATCAAGAAAACTACAGGCCAATATCACTGATGAACAGAGATGCAAAATTCCTCAACAAAAGACTAGCAAACCGAATCCAATAATACATTAAAAGGATCATTCACTGTGATCAAGTGGGATTTATCCCAGTGATGCAAGGATTTTTCAATATCTACAAATCAGTGTGATACATCACAACGAATTAAAGAATAAAAACCATATGATCATCTCAATAGATGCAGAAAAAGCTTTTGACAAAATTCAACACCCATTTATGATACAAATGCTCCAGAAAGTGGGCATAGAGGGAACATACCTCAACATTATAAAGGCCATATATGGCAAACCTACAGCCAACATCATACTCGACGGTGAAAAGCTGAAATCATTTCCTCGAAGATCAAGAACTAGACAAGGATGTCCACTCTCACCACTTTTATTCAACATAGTTTTGGAAGTCCTAGGCATGGCAATCAGGGAAGAAAAAGAAATAAAAGGAATCCAAATTGGAAAAGAAGAAAAACTGTCACTGTTTGCAGATGACATGATACTATACATAGAAAATCCTAAAGATGCTACCAGAAAACTACAAGAGCTCATCAATGAATTCAGTAAAGTTACAAGATACAAAATTAATACACAGAAGTCCATTGCATTTCTATACACTAACAATGAAATATCAGAAAGAGAAATTTAAAGCAATAATCTCATTTACCATAGCATCAAGAAGAATAAAATACCTAGGAATAAACCTACCTAAGGAGGCAAAAGACCTGTGCTCTGAAAACTATAAGATGCTGATGAAAGAAACTGAAGATGACACAAACAGATGGAAAGATGTACCATGTTCTTGGATTGGAAGAAATAATATTGTCAAAATTACTATACTAACCAAGACCGCGACAAAGATCCCATATGCCACAACTAAGACCCGGCACAGCCAAAATAAATAAAATAACAAATAAATAAATATTAAACAAACAAAACAGAAACAGTCTCACAAACTTAGAGAACGAACTTATGGTTACCAGGGGGGACAGGGAAGGTGGGAGGGGCAAGACAGGGGCAAGGGATTAAGAGGTACAAACTACTATATATAAAATACATAAGCTACAAGGATATATCGTACAACACAGGGAATATATTCAATATTTTATAACAACTATAAATGAAGTATAACCTTTAAAACTCTGAATCACTGTTGTGTACTTGAACCTTATATAATATTGTACAACAGCTATGCCTCAATAAAGTATATACTATATATACATATCCATGTTATATATATATATATATATACACAAACACACGTGCGCAGAAGCTACAGTAATCAAAATAGTGTGGAACTGACATAAAAAATAGACACACAGACGAATGGAACAGAATAGAGAGGCAATAAATAAACTCACACACTTATGGTCAACTAATATTTGACAAAGGTGCCAAGTATATACAATGGGGAAGGGATAATCTCTTCAATAAATGGTGTTGAGCAAACTGGATATCCACATGCAAAAGAATGAAATTGGACTCTTATAGTTTACTCAAAAGTCAAATTTTAAAAATGGGTTAAAGACTTACATAAAAGACCTGAAACAGTAAAACTCCTAGAAGAAAACACAGGGAAAAAAGCTTCTTGACATTGGCTTTGGCAATAATTTCTTGGATATGATACCAATAGCACAGCCAACAAAAGCAAAAATAGACAAGTGAGATTACATCAAAACAATCAACAAAATGAAAAGGCCATCTATGAAATGGGAGAAAATGTCTGCAAACCATGAATCTGATAAAGGGTTAATATCCAAAATATATAAGGAACACCTACAGCTCAGTAGCAAAAAAAAAACCAAATAATGTGATTTAAAAATTGACAGAGGAACTGAATAGACATTTTTCCAATGAAGACATACTCATAGCCAACAGGTATATGAGAAGGTGCTCAATATCACTGATCACCAGAGAAATGCAAATCTAAACTACAATGAGATATCATCTCATAGCTGTTAGGATGGCTATTATTTTTTTAAAGTAATTTTTGCCAGGGGTGCAGAGAAAAATGAACCGTTGCACACTATTTGTAGCAATGCAGCCACTATGGAAAAAAGTACAAACGTTCCTTAAAAAGTTAAAAATAGAACTACCATGACCCAGCAGTCCTACTTCTAGGTATAGCAAAAAGAATTGAAATCAGGATCTCAGAGAGATATCTGCACTCCCATGTTCATTGCAGCTTTACTCACCATAGCCAATTCATGGAAACAACCTAAATGTCTACCATTGGATGACTGGGTTTAAAAGCGTGGTATACACAAACAGTGTAATATTATTTAGCTTTAGAACAGAAGGAAATCCTGCCATTTGCAACAACATGGGTGAACCTGGAGGACACTGTGTTAAGTGACATAAGCCAGACACAGAAGGACGAAGGCTACATGCTACCGCTGACATTATGAATTTAAAATAGTCAAAATCATAGAAGCAGAACAGATTGGTGTTTGCCAGGAGCTGGGGGTGGG